>NC_040884.2:25683721-25771221 GCF_900634795.4 Betta splendens
TAGATCTTCATTAGCTCCAGTCGCTCAACCTCTTCAGTGTTTCTGAGTTTGTTGCTGCGCTTCTCTCTTTCGTTATTAGAGAAAATCTCCCGGTGGGTCAAACAGAGTGAGACACCATGTATCAGCCCCCCATGAGCCGCTCATGATTAGGCCTCTTCAGCCACAGACAGTCAGCAGGCAGAGAATGATTGTTTGACTCTTGCGTGTTTGTCTGGCCACACCGCAGACGGCTGCTGCTGAACACAGACCTGTCTCTGGCTCACAGGGGAAATTATATCTGTTTGTTTATTAGCCCATATTGCCTTATTGTGTTAGTCTGTGAATTGGAACATTTATTTTTCCATAGTGGAGCTGGAACTGTGTCCACACAGGACCCAATTAAATTAAAGAGGACGGCCATCAATCCTTTCTCTCCTCGCATCATTGTTGTGTGTTTCTCACAGCTCCGGAGCAGCAGGACGTCCATGGAAGAAAGGCCTTCATTCCTATTGCCAGTAATCAGGTCACTTTTGATCATTTGGCTTCTCACCGTCTTTTATTAAGAAGAGCTTCAGTTACAAACACACCATTTTAAGTCATTTGCAATTGTACCACATAATCGTAACTGATACCAGTAATTACATGTAACAAGACCGATCTGAGCCACGCACAGTTCAAACATGTGATGCGTCCTGAAGGGGCTTCTGTTTAGTGGTGGGAGGCCAGACCTTATGCTACAAGGCTTTTACTTAACCAAGGGCGTTCAGGCTCAACACCCACACACGCCGGTGCACCACGGTGGAGGAGAAGGAGCCACCGGGCTCTGCTGCAGTGCTGAGAGACTGCCAGCAGCCGGGGAGAAACAAAGAGGCGCGAGCGCTTGCTGTTATTTCTGTGTTCATACAGAGGCTTTCATGCTGGCCGCGCGCGCCAATACGCCGGCTCTTTCCCTCGGCGAGTTCCAGAAATGTACGTTTCGGTTGCCGAGCGTGTCTTAAGGTTGCCATAGCAACAGGGTGAGTCATTCCGCTGCAGTCAGTTCGGTCACACCCGCACTGACTGTATGTTTCCCTCTCTTTCCTTTTCTTTTCCATCGAACGAACGGTCACACACACGCACACACACACACGCACGCACACACACACACACACCTTTTTTAGCCGTTATGTTCTGTAGAAGCCAGACAAGCAGAAGAGTGTCGGCGATGGAGCAGGCGGATGATAAGGTTGAGCAGAATGTCGCAGCTCTGGCTTTGATTACTTATTTATGGATCGAGCTAATCAGTAAACCCACAGCTGAGAAGCACACTGTGAAGGAGGAGGGTGGTGTGAGAGGAGACGAAGGAGGTGAAAAGAGGATGGGGTACCTAACACTCATTTTCTTCCGAAAACACTTGTTAGCCCTGATGAAATTAGCATAATGAAGAGGAAGCAGATTTTTCTTCCTGATTGCCTTTTTGAAGATGCTTCCTGTTTTACTATATTAGGAAACAGGAGGAAGTTTACAGCTGCAGCTCACAATATTAGCAGTCCACCCCTGCTTCAGAAATGAATCATCTCACGCCTCACTCTCACTTAATTGTCACTCAGTCCACATAAAGACTTGTTATGTTGGAGAAGCGAAAAGGAGCTTTTAGATTTGGACACGAGGTCCAGGATAAACACGCCAGGGCCTGTTATATCCAGAAGAGGCCACAGGCAGAGCACAGTCTAAGAGGCATAGATAGCAACATACAGGCAACAGGGCCAACATGACATAATAATAACAGCTATGAGGACTCGTAAGCAAACAATACGAAAGCCTCCGGCTGGTAAACAACCAGGCGCCGGCCTCAGTCCCTGAGGAAAACAGGAAGCAGGGCCCAACCTGGAGGCTGCGGGAGCGAGTGACCCGGACGAGTGCTGACAAACCGGGGGCCGTGTGAGACGCAACGCTCCTCGTCTCTGCAGCGGTGACATCAGTGCTGACTTCACTGACCGCATGCAGGAGAAGTGAGGAATCCCCCGTCCACATCGTATTCTTATGAAGGACATGGCTGTTTTACATGGCTGTGTCTAAAAGCCTGGACGGACTCTTTCACCAAGCAACTGCAGGGGTTTTACGGCCTGGCTGCTAAATAAATGATCACTTTCCCGTGTGTGGAATAATGTCTGCAAATGTGTGGGCGTGCTCTCGTCCTTCAAGCCGAGCCGCTGTAATGAGTGGCCCAAAAAGCTTTGGTGTTCGTGTTCTAACGAAGCTGAGCGGCAGAAATCTCCTCCATCCCCAGAGAGGTGGGAGGAGGGTGGGGGCACGCACACACACACACACACACACACACACACACACACACACACACACACACACACACACACACACACACACACACACACACACACACACACACACACACAGTGAAGAGTCGGATGACGCAGCCCACAAATGGAGCAGCATCCCGAACGAGGAGGTGGAGAGAGAGGCTGCGTGGGCAGACTGCGTGGGAGGGGTTGCTGCATAACCACACTAGTAGGGTTTTTCTCCTGCTCCTTCTCCTCTTCCCACTTTCTTCAGAGGCGTTTGTTTCGAGTGATGCCAGCGAACGCATCGCAGGCAGCCCTGTTTCCTCTGTCCCTCCATTTCCCAGTAACACGTTTCGAAGCACAATGTAAAGCACATTAATAGACAGACTGTATTTATTACTCTCCAGGTTTTGGTAAATTGAAAATTGATGCAATGTGCACCAATACCCTCATACAGACACTGGTCCACACACATTATGAGTAGACACACAATATTTACAGCAGTTCGCTTCAGTATTAAAATTTTACGTAATTCATGAAGGAACACAGTAGTAGCAAAGCCCTTTTTAGCTTAGGGGTTGTCTAACACACAGCTCACAGAACAATATTTCACACTTCTCAGCTTTTGGCATCACATTTGTTTAGCCGCATATAATGAGTGCGAGGCAGAATAGGCGTCACATCGTGAGCCGAGGAGGAACCCGGTGAGTCATCAGCATCTCTCGCGCCCGGGGTTGCTCTTTTCAAAGGCAATCTGGAGAGAGCGAGTGGGGGGGAGGAGGGGGAGGCGGGGGAGGAGGGGGATGCGTGGGCGTAAAGGGGGAACGGAGGAACAGGTGGTGGAGTTGATGAAGGAGTGCAACAGGGAGGGAGGCGGGGACGGGGGGTTCTCCTCCCAGAAGCAGCCCCGAACACCCAGCATCCCCCGGACGGCGGGAGGGAGGGGGGGAGGCAGAGGCGAATATGCATTCATTCATGTGTGTCAGGTAGAGCTGCAGTGTGCAGCGCGTGGGCGGATGTGTGAGGCGAGGGCACAAACAGGGAACGACACTGTTTGTAGCTGCAGACGGGATGCGCAACAGCTGTGAATGGAGGAGGACGTCAATGTCAGAGCGGCAGAGAGGCTTCGGTGACTGCTCTCTGCAGGAGGCGCCTCCTACTCTCTGCCAAGTCATCATGATTACCATGCCCGTGTCCTGAAAACCGGCATCTGGGGGGAAATAGAGATCTGAACCCGTCAACTGAGCGACGCCTGCGTGGCCACGTTGACAGAGTTCAGCCGTGCCTCAGTGGAGCCACGGTGGGTTTCATTCACCTCCGCGTTGGTGTTTTCTCACAAACTTGGAGTCGGAGGCTGCTCGGCTGCTCAGACAATGACGCGTTTCACACGCTGAGAGGAAACCCCTGCTACAATCTCCCGACTGGCTGACGGCCGAGCGGTGCAGCTCCCTGATTGGCCGAGAGCGGGAGGATGGAGGATGAGACGCGGGATGATGCAAAACGGGCGAAACACGGAGGCGTCCAGAAACCACTGATCCCCCCCCCCCCCACCCCCACACACACACACACACACATCCACACACACACACACACACATACGCACGCACACATACACACACACACACATCCACACACACACACATACGCACGCACACATACACACACACACACACACACATACGTACGCAAGCACGCACACATACGCACGCACGCACACACGTACATACACACACGCATACGCACGCACACACACACACACACAGAAATGTCAGATCCCTGTTTCGGCGGCTCTGCTCGTCCTGCTGCCTGCCAGCATGAAGCACAGGCTGATGTTGTAGAGGACAATGCATTTGCTGTTATGAAAAGTGTGTTTTTCTGAGGGAAAGCGATTTGTCCTGAGGCGCTGAGACGCTCAAAGCGCAGCTCCAGCTGTTTACTGTCTCGCTCGAGAGCCGCTCTCTGAATGTGTTAATGACTCTTGCACTTTTTCCGCAGCACGCGCTCTCTCATGCCGTTCTCAGATAACAGGATGTTGCTTCTCCTCATCGTCCTGGTTTTTCTGTGACGAGCGCGTTCCCGTCCGTCACGGATCGCGGCCCTGCACCTCGACTCGGCCCCGCGCCCTTCACAGCTTCCTCCCGCTGTGCTGGGATCAGACGTTAGGTGTTACATTTAGCCCATTAAAATTCAGAGTTCTTATTGTTTTTCTGTGTTTTGGAGGAATTCATGAGTGTGAACGTTCACACTCGGCCCGATGTCTTTTTGGAAGTGAGAAAGTCGTCGCTGACTCAATGTCTCCGTGAGCCGTACACTGATGGACCTCAGAAAAGCCCCACACACACGCTTCAACACGAACACACCCTGGCATCGTTTTGATGAAACAGCCACTGACCTTCCAGGAAACATCTTGATCTCAACGGCGGTTACGTTTCTCTGAATTCCCCAATGTGGCTCCTCGTCAGTGATCTGACTACAGAGCGAGTTTCCACACCCTCGACAGCATTTCTGCACTAAACCGATGTGTGACTTGGTCTGCGGGGAGGTGTTTGAACCCATGAGGCTGCATCAGTCCAGTGTTTCTGTCCTTTGCCTTTTTACACAGATTTCAAGTCCTCGAATCTTTTCACAACATTATGTCGTCTCTAAAGAACTAAATTCTTTGCAGTTTCGTGTTGATAAATATTACATTTGAACGTCTCACAGAGAAAAATGACAGACCATGACTCACGAACTTTACTTGCAAAGATTAGTTCTTTTTATATCACATCCTCAATTAACCTGCTAATTCTGGAGTCACGCAGAACAATGGCTATTGAATATTTCATCCACTTTTTATTCTTGCTTTGCTCTTGTTCATTGCCCCCCGTGTTCTTCAAATTACCATTTATAAAATACCATCAGCTTAGTCGGTTAATAAAAAAAACATTGATGTTTTCAGTGTTAAGGTTTTCAAATTAAAAGAGTAAAAGAAATTAACCTCAATAACACTATGTCTAATTCCAAACGCTTAAATCAGCCATTGTGTGGTCAACTACAATAAACATCAGAACAAGTATCTGGCAACATGAAGCATTGTAACGCTTTTGCTGTATTTGTGTCTTGGTTCATTTTTTTCAACTTTGACCTATTGCTTGGCTTCACTGAAAAAGATCAGTGGGAGAGATTAAAAGGTGCAAAGACATCGCAGAGCTTCCCTTTGTAGATCACAGACTGGCTTCTTCTCTCTAATTCATTTGGAGGAGGTAATAAGGAGAGGCAGGAAATCAATATGAGCCTAAGCAAGAAGAGGAAAATAAATAAATTAAGTGAGATGCATGATAGGGAACTTTGTGTGTGATCCGTTCCCACGCCTTGATCACCAGCCATCTCCATACAATGAGGCCATTTGGAATATGTTTTGCTTCATTCGTTTATTCACAGATTTGAAAACATCCCTAAAACAACACTTTCTTCAATGATTTGGTCCCTCAAGGCTCCATAGATTTGGATCAACAAAAGTAATGTGTTTAAGAAAGCTAGTCGTTTTTTTGTTTTGTTTTTTTCCTTTGAGAAATTACACATTTTACTAACAAGCAAGAAATACAGAAATACTTCTACTTTCCAAAGAGTGAAATCTCACAAAACCTCAGCATCCTAACCTTACAGCATCCGAGCATCAGCGATAAACACGGTCTTGGTAAAATGTAAAATCTGGTCATAAATTGTTTCGTACTGTACGGACCTGATTGTTCTGCTCTGCGGCTCTGACGAAACATGAAAAGCTGCACTATGTTAACGCTCATGCACCTACACACCCGCTGGACGGGCTACTGGTTAGTATACACACACCGTTTACCACAGCGTCCTACCGCATCCTGCAGCCTAGCAGAGGATGTTCTCACGTGTGCCGTAAATTTTAATCTGTACACGTGTACCGATGGATCATAAACCTCTGTAGTCGTGGTTGCTGCTGATCAAAATGATCTGATCTCATTTTGGCTTCAGATGCAGTTGTCTTCCTCTTCATGCATTTATGCTGAGAATATGCTGAGTAAACACTGTTCTCAGGGAAACATCTCCATGGTCATTACTAAGAAGGGGTTTACTGATATTGTAATTGTTTCTCGTCTAGCCATGTAATAAACTAAAGAGTGCAGAAAACAGAGCTGCCATCGCTACTCGTTATTTCAGTTCACCTCCTTTCATCCCAGCGATTGTTCTCCTAATGAGACAGCTTCTACATCAGGGTCCACTTAGCCACAAAAGTCAGTCACGCAGCGGAGGAAGATCTAATCTGGTCCCGCTGGAGACGAGCATCATCATCTCACCCAAACAAAGAGAGGAAGATAATGTATTTCTGCCCTGATTTTCTATTCACTCCTTTCAGCTCCCTCCATGGTAACGGAAAGGAAGACAGGATGAAAGGAGGTCTTCCCTCCGCTTGTGTTGATTAATATTCAGAAGCGTTTTCTGAACTGGCTCCGCTCTTTACACGTGGGAGTGACGAGAAGCCCGACTTGAAATAAGATTTCACCAGTGAATCTGGGTTACATTCAAGCTGCCGCCGCCACCGCTGCTGCTCAGGATGTCAAAGCAGAGAGTTTGACAGCTAATAAACAATGTTTTGGCCAGTGAACCTGCTTTATTCCACTCGAATTTCAGAGCTAAAGCCGCACGTGTCACTGTAAAGTAGACCTAACTGCGAAAGAGGTCTTTGGTGAGGGCCTCCGGGAGGCTTCTGCTGCGCTGTCAGCTCTCAGAACGGGGAGGAAGGAGGGCAGACGCCAACAAATAAAGGCTGTTGTGTGGGCCTCATGCACGAGAAAGCATGCCTTTCCTATAAATTCAATAAACACTGAATGACTGCCACCCTGCAACGCTCCCTCCCGCCATGTTGGCTGTGAAGCCGTGCGCTGGGTGTGGGTCCTCTTCGAACCCGCCGCACAGCAATGAGCGGGACAAACGCATGGCGACAGACAAAAGGAGCTCCGGGTGAAACCTTCCCTGAGCCAGTGGTCGCTGAAGCTCTCCATTAATACCAGGAAAAAAATCACAAATCATATCATTGGGGGAGGAACTAAAACAATCAACACACTAAAAACCTAGCTCCATTTCAAAGCCAACACAAACTGAGAGACAGATCCCGTCAGCAGAAATGATGAAATGATTCGAGGGAATGGTTTATCAGTCAGCGTGAGAAACACTGCGGCTGCTGTCAGTCGGCGTCGCGTGCTGACTGAACGCTGACAGCTTCAAATCAGGCAAAATGAAAGAAACGCTTTTGTCTCAAATAAATGCCAAGTTTCATTTCCCTGTCTGTTTACTTTGCAGTGTTTTGGCTGCGTGACTGCGTGACTAAGCCGTATGGGATCCTCAGCCGCACACAGAGAGGATTAAAAGGTTTATTAATCCATGTTTTATCTCAGGGGTGATTCTGATCCTGACGCACGCTCACAGGAGCGACAGCTAACGGGCCTCGTCTCATAGCACCTGGTTTCACAGTGGCTCCACAGGTACGGGACACACACCTGTCCTCCCCTTGTTGGAACTAGAGCAGAAACGGATCAGCATTAGAGACGTGGACGCGAAGGGAAAACATTTTTGATACGTGAGCTCAGTTTAGACATTATTTTGACCTTTGTTCTTCAACACTTTGCAACGTTAACAGGCAGAAGGAGAGACGATGCAACTCTAACGCATCAAGTATCTACAGTTGCAGCCAATGTGGGATGAAGGTGCTTCACTGCGGGTTCCTTTCACGTTTTCCTTCTGGGCCGAGCTCACAGCAGTCGAGCTGCACACGGAGGGACGTTCAAACGGAGGCAGGACGAACCAAAGACAAAGGAAAGTGTGGCGGCAGGTGTGGCGTTGATGTGGAGGAGTGGAGCCCCTGCTACACTGGGCTGTGGTCTGGAGACGCGTGCGTGGCCGCCACCGCCACCGCCACCGCCACGCAGTCCGCGGCCGCGTCCCTGCTCCGGCGCAGACCCGCGTACAGCCTCTCGTCCAGGCCGGCGCTCAGTTTGTCGGTCAGTTCCGCCGCGACCGTCTGCGGGCCGTAGCCCGAGGACTCGGGCGCCCGGGGGGGCGAGCGCTCGCCCGGGGGCTCGGGGGGGGGTCCGGACCGCCTGCCGCTCTCCTGAGCGTCGGGGGGCTCTACCGGGCCTCCGTCCCCCTCTGAGGCGCAGGGGGGAGGGGGGGAGGCGGTGCGGCCGGCAGCAGCAGAGGCCTCCGCCCCCGGGGGCGCGGCCGCGGCGCCGCCGCCGTCGCCCGCCTCCTCGTCGGGGGCGCTGACGATGCGCGGCAGCGTGCTGTGGTAGCCGGCGTCCAGCGGGTAGTTGACGCTGTCGCCGCGGCGCAGCGGCGTGCGCTGCCTCTCGAAGGACGACTGCGCGTGCCGCACGCCGGGGTCGCTCCACTGCTTGTGGCGCTGCCACTGCTTGCGCAGGTGGACGCGGGACCGGTGCTTCTTCAGCGGCGAGTCCGGCTGGTCGAACTGGGGGTCGTGGCGCAGGAACTCGTGGAAGAGCGCGTCGGTCCTCTCGTCGATGCTGTAGTCGCGCCGGCGCAGGCCGGGCGGCTGGGGGGGCGGGGCCTGCGCCGCCTCTCGCGGCGTCAGCATCTGGCCGTACGGGAACCAGCTCAGAGCAGCGCCGCCCGCTTTGGGGACTCCTCCGCTGGCGCCCAGGAGCCCTTCATCCTCCGGCTCCTCCTCGAACAGGTGGCTCTCGAAGCTCTCGCCGACGGTGCCGGTTCGACCCGCACTGGTGAAGTGGTGCCGCTTCTCATGGGCTGTTCTGTCTTTAGGGCTGCCGCCGCCGCCGCTGCTGCTTCCAAACAGTCGCAGGTCCTCGAGGCCTCGAGTCGGAACCTCGATGGATGCGTAGCCGCTGTCCATCTGCATCAGTTTACGAGTCCCGGTGTCTCCGTCGCCGCCTCCTCGCTCCGATTCGGTGCTCTCCTGCTTTCTCCTCCTCCCCTCCTTCGCCCCGAACCTCTCGTCCATATACATCAAAAAGTCCTTGTCCTCCTCTGCGCCCTCTGCCTCGTCTCCCAGATCCTGGGACGGGTCGCTGGGGAGCCCTCCTCGTTCTGCCTCCGTCCGCCCGCCCAGCGAGCACACGCTGTCGACGTCGCTGCAGACAGAGTTCCTGTCGTTGCTGCTGCCCTGGTCGGAGGCCGCGTACTGCTCCAGGGTGGCGCGGAGGCTCCAGATGTCTCTGTAGAGCGACTGGGGGTCCTGGGGGCCTGGGGCGTCTAGAGGCTCAGCACCCTCCCGCTTTGCCAGGGACAGTGCTTCGTCTGGTGGATCAGGGGACAGGCCAATCACCCCTGGTCCTAAATGGCTGCAGCTGGGCTCCACCATCACCTCCACCTCTACCCTGTAGTGTGCACACAGGGATGGAGAGATGGGATCAAACGTAAGAGATGAGATGAGAACGGGGGGATGTACACAGACACGCAAAAACAAGTGTCAGTGTCGGCATTGTCCTGAGTACCACATTCTACGTAGCCATGTTTACACTGCACACGATGGTTTTCATGGCTGGCAATGGCTGCGTTTGCATGTGAGTAGTGAAGTGGTGTGTGCCCAGAAAATTCTTTTACTACGAGTAGCACGTTTCATAAATACATACCACAGGGAGCATAACTTGAAATTTACCAGCAGCATTAAACCCAATGAGCGCCGGGATCATTAACTTAGCTTAAGGCAGCTCCTGGAAATTGCTTTGATTTTAGAGAAGGAACATCTGCACAGAGTGAGAGGAAGCACTTCATTCCTTAATGAAATAATAACTGAAGGACAAGGACTAGTTCTATTAGATGATGCTGATTGTATGAATTATTTTTGTGCATAATCTAATAACGTGCAAAAACCTGCATTGCTACGAATCAGTACATGAAGGTCCCTGTGAACCGATGTCCCAGTTTTCCACTCTCTGATAAATCTGGGAATTCCCTGCATCTGACGTCAAATGATGGACCTGGTTTTGAATAAGTAATTGGCCCATTTGTGGACAAATGAAACGTTATTTCAAATCCCCGTGGAACATTCTCTAGCTACTGTAAAGCAATGCAATGGGTGTGAGGCAGCAAAGCAGTGGACGTGATGAATGGCAAGGGAATTAAAGATACCTGCCGAGGGACGGGGGTGGTGTGGAGGGAGGCGAGAGGAGGTGTGTGGAGGGCCGGCTGGAACAGTACGCCACGTCCTGGGTGCGGGCGATGTACTGGATGAGGTCTATGTGGTGCGCGTCGTTGTCCTCCTGGTCCATGCTCTCGCTGGCAGCTCGCTGGCGCTGGAACTGCCTCCTCTTTGGAGAGCCTGGATCAGAGGGAGCACGCTGTGTGACAGCAGGCAGGAGCCAAGTGAAGAGACGCTTAATTCACAGGGAGGCTTCCATCAGCTGCGGAGGTTTCGGGAGGGATTTTGTGATCTTTGTTTTGTTCCTTGGTGCAGCAGAAGAAGCGTGTGTGTGTGTGTGTGTGTGTGTGTGTGTGTGTGTGTGTGTGGTGATCGGCGGGGAGGATTCACTCAGGGGCTCAAATTGACTTGGAATGACCAAGCGTTGCGTCACTCTGCCATCTGTCATGAATGCGTGTATATCCAACTTAGCAGTAATAAGGCGTCTCACAGTTGTTTGGTGGAGCCCGCGCTTAACCACTCTCTGTTTATCATGAGAGAACTCTGCCAAAATACTCAAATCACACATAAATATTGAAAATATACCTAGGATGCAGGTTTCTGACAGCGTGGCTCAGACAGAGCTCGCTGCACTGGCTTGTTTTCACAGAAACAGGCCTCACACCATTACGGATCCATTACCTCTGGTGTCCAGGCTCGAGGCTCTCTGGCTGCTGTCCAGCTTCCATTTCTTGATCTTGAAGTAGGGACTGGCTCCCTCCAGGCTAGCGTGGCGTCGCAGTTTGGTGAAGAACTGCAGCACGGGCCCCTGGCTTCCTGCGCTGCTGAGAGCGGGAGGGGTGCCGCTCCTCATCACCGACCCCTCCCCGACGCCGGCGCCTCTGCCCCGCGGCCCCATCCCCATCAGCTCGATCTAAGCAGAGACAAAGAAAGGTGGTCAGAGGGAAGTGCTGCTCGTCTCTAGATAGTCCTCTCTGACAGCACTGTTTCAACTGGACTTCCTTATTTACCCATCATCCCTCACCCCAGTCTGTCCTCCCACAGGCTTTGTGACACTTTGATGTCTGGATGGATGATCCAGAGGTTCACTGACTGATCGACTGATTTAAGGAAATGGTTGAAAACTTACGGAGCTGGGGCTTGGTTCTTTAGTGTTGACATTTCTAGCGTTGTCAGTGAAGCTGGTGTTCACCACGGAGTTGAGAGCATCTCCGGGGAGGGCGCCGGTGGGACTGATACTCAGGTTGGTCAGCGGTGTTTGCGGGAGGGGGCACAGCATCGGCTGGAGAGAGACACGTTCAAAGTTTGAATTCAATGAACACCTGCTCCCTGGTCAAAACTAAAAAAGCCTCTGGACTAGCAGCGGGCCAGGGCTATCACCTGGAAGATGGAAAGCGCTGACTTAGCGGCAGGGCGCGTTGCCATGGTGACGGTGTTCTCAGCTGAGTCGCACTCGTGGATGGTGACAATCTTGAGGGCGGGGGGAGGGATGTGGAGGTGCGTGAGGCGGGCGTTCTTCAGGTGGTGGAAGTCTCCCTCAGTCAGAGTGTACCTGCGATGTCCATGAAAGAGCCGTGACATCAGAGCGACAAGGAGTCACCTATGACCTCAAACCCAAAACCCGCAGAATAAAAGCTTCTGGAGAAGTTGCGGATCAAAGTAGTCAAGTGACCCGAAGCTCACACAATACAAGTAATTAACTGTGCGAGTTAACTGCGGTATTGAAATGGTTCTCCGGCAGCAGTAACGGCCTCGTCGTGGATCGGCCTCTCTGACCTGCGGCCCTTCTCCTGGGCTTTCTTGCCGTGATCGAAGAGCGCGGCCTCGTTGAAGGAGACGCGGCGGCCGGTGGTGCCCGTGGAGAGGAAGCGCTCCGTCTCCTGGTCGTGGGAGCTGGCCACCGACAGACAGTCTGACTCATCCACCCGGATGGTGATTTCTGCCAGCGATACGGGGGGAAAGGACGCAGACAATTAGGTAGAGAGCGCGCGGGGGGGGGGGGGTGTCTAGTGGTGATGGCCCAGAAAGATAGAGGAGCACTCAGGGCTTGTTGTTCAGGGCCGGTGGTGAAATGTACAGTGACGGCAGCGTTAGTCAGTGGGTTCATATGGTCCAGGCTCAAATAGGTCAGCAATGCAAAGAATCCTGCTAAGATCCTCACATCGCTCAAAGTATTTAACTACACATCTGATGTTTGGACACCTTTGAGCTGACATGGAACTACATGGTTTTTAGCGGAGGCGCCACTCCCAAAGTCTCACACACGGTTCCAGGAATGACACCAACTAGGTCAACATCCCAATATCTTAACAGAACAGACATGACATGTTTGCGCTGACGTGATTGAACGGCTGCTTCCACTCCGTCCGTCCTCCCTCTCCCACACGCTCTCGCTCGCTCTCCCCGCGTCCGCGGCTCTCTTACCGTGGGCGGGCTGAGACTCCTCCACGTAGGTGTTGTTGGTCTTCTCGGGGTCATCGCTGGCCCTGGAGGACACATGAACACGGGAGAGGAGAGCATTATCCCTGAAGCCTGTCCTCCGCCCGTCGGACACTTCCGGCGTGAACGTGGGCCGCTGCAGTGATTAGCCTGGCTACTGATTGACCTCCTGCTCAGTGTCGGTGTGGCTCCAAACACAGCCAAAGGCCTGGAGCTCCACTGCGTTGCCTGCGTTGTCCGTCCTGGTCCCGTTAAAGTCTCTCTTTTCGCATTTGACGTTGTTGTTCATGGCGTTCGCATTATTTTAAACAAATGCAGCCTAAAGAAGGAGAACGCTCTCCTATCTGGCTCCATCTGGACTCGTTGTGCGCCGCTGAGCGTCTCCGCCGTACGAGGGGAGAGCCGAGTCGGTCGCCGGGCTGAGACGCCAGATTAATCGCCGCCGATGGCTGCTATGAAATCTCATTACGCTCATCATTTGTAGCAGCCTGCCCGCGTCTCCTTATGCTCTCCCCTGGCAAGCGTTGCCTTTTCACGCCTCAGCCTCTGCGCCCCCTGTTTATCTCCATCCAGCCTCGTATATTCACATACAGCGCGTGAGAGGATGCTTTTTCTGCCGTGGAGACGGACAAGGCGTCTCGAGGGGAGCCGCGTTTCAGCTCAGCGAACACCGATGAATAACAAATAAATGACTGTGAGTTTCCGCCAAGGTGTTTTCATAACAGCCCCACGGGGGGTTCTGACACGCAGGGAGGAAAAAAAGCAGCCATGTTTAATTGAACCTGACTGTCTGTTACAGTAACTGGAATCTGACGTTGAGCATGTGGAGCGGCAAACTGGATGATCACACAGGAAGTACGCAATTTAAGTGAATCTTCATGGAAGCATGTGCAGCTACACTGCTGTGAGCTGTGAGCGATTCCTGCCTCTGTGTCGGTGCACGTTTGCTCCCGTGTCTCACCTTTCGCACCTCAGCCTGAGCGAAACTTTGAATCCAAGCATCTTCACTTTCCTTTAAAATGTGCAGGAGTGAAGTTCATTTAAGTTTGCGGGGACTTGCAAGAGGAGATTAGTTCTATTGTGTGCAGGGGATATTGAAAGTTTTAAATAACATGCTCGTTGCCCGTCAGCCAAATATGATACAGCATATTATATTGAAAACCAATACAACACCTTCGCTGCAGCCGCAGAATTACAAGAGGGTTGAGCGAACGCCATTGTGGCACGAAATTGCAATTCTGAACATCACCAGCCTTCTAAGTTACCGTTTATTAAACTGCTCTTGTTATTAAATTGTGCAGATGCTGCTTATATTGACTCACCTTTGAGTCCTCATATTATTCCGTTCTGGGTCTGAGCTTTTATTATTAAACCCTTCATCAGTCGCCTTGGGGGAGGATGTTAAATGCTAAGTGTGTTGTTGCTGCGTCTCACCTGGAACAGCAGTGCCCTCCTCGACAGCACCGGCGGCAGGCGATGAGGAGGACAGTGATGAAGATCAGCGTTCCCACCAGGAAGATGGAGAGGATCACCAGGAGGATCACATAACCATCCTTCTGCTCCGCTGCCTCGAATGGGATCTCCTGTAAAATAAGATATGTCTTAAAACATGGGCAGGTAGGTAAGGCTGACTTAATCCATTCATTCAACACCAAGGTAAAGTAAAGTACATGACAGGAAAAGGTGTCTTTCATATACTGGTTCAAAATTGAAAGAGGACACGTAAAAGCTTCCCACAATACATCAAAGCACTGAAAACCTCCCGTGCGTGAGCAACGAGGCCTTGCTGTGTGAGAAGAGATGGAAAATAACACAAATGCCCACCTCCACTCCTCCAGTCAAAGACTCTACCTGCTACTGATGTTCTTATCAAGTCCAGATATGGAACATGGAACAGCGTGTTTTACTTTAGATTTGTAATAATAAACGGCTTCTTCAGTGTAAGTGATTTCACATGCAACTTCTCGAAGACATCTGCGGCTGACTGGATTCGCGGATGTTTTGTCTTCTCAGTAACACAACGCAGTGTAAGCGATTGATCCGGGCCCATTGGTTGGCCGGCCGGCATAAATAGATCTATGGGAGCAACAGCACGGTTGATCGATAGATGCCAGGGCTATTAACCTGAATTAAACACGCATAGAGCACCAATAAAGACTCTATAGTCCGGAGGCGGTTATCCCTGGTGCGAGTCATCCCTGCACAGGCAGCGTCTGATTGGATAAACACACCTCGGCTCGGTAGCCTGCTCGCTTGGACCACTTCCTGTTTCAGGTTTTAGCACACTTGTGAGTGGGTCTTGCTACATGACAGGGACTGAACCTGTTAACTGTCAGCAGGAGTGAGGAGAAGGAGACGGCCACGTAAAGATAAAGGACTGTCAGTGCGGGAGCGATGATCCTACAGGTGGAGGGTTACGCCGGATTCTGTGAGAGAGACCCAGCAGCAAGTGTTAATGAGCGCCGGCCTCTGATGTCACACTGTAATTTCTCCGCGAGGGGAAATTAAAGATGAGATTAGATCCGGGATTTAATTATTTCAGGTCCAGGTCAGGATGTTCTCCATTAGCCAGTATGTATGGCACCAGAAGTATGGTTCTGGTGCCGAGCTGGATAAAACACACACAAACAGGAAGTTTGAGAATAAGTCGGCGGTGAAAGGCAGACTTACCGTGGAGTTTTCTGGTAGGATGTTCCAGACGGTAGACACATTGCTCATGGTCCAGGCCAAATAGAGGTTCCCCCTGAGACACAACACATGCACAAACAAGCACAGAGGAAATGACTGTTACTGGAGCAGTTCATCACATCACAGGACATACAAACATGAAAACAGTGCATTCAGAATGTTTGTGTACTAATAACACGCACGAAAAACCAACACATATGTCACATCATCAGCAGAAAACGCTTCTTGGTCTTATGCATACGTCCTGGCTGTAAATCATAAGTCCCTATCAACTCTACCTACCTCCACACACACACACACACACACACACACACACACACACACACACACACACACACACCGGCTCCAGCAGCTGAGTTCCACTAGCACTGCTGCTATGCGTTTGCTTGTACAGATCATAGCCATTAATACTGCTCCTGCTGCACCAAACAGCCACCCACACGCACGCGTGCGCACACACACACACACACACACACACACACACACACACACACACACACACACACACACACACACACACACACACACACACACACACCCTGGATAGACCTACTCACCCAGCAGGGGAGAAGCAACATGCCAGCAGCACTCCTTGCTCGGCTGCCAGCCACTGCAGCATTCAACTTCAGCACCACGACCTGTAAGCTAAGTCCGAGCTCCTGGCTACGAGCTAATTCCCTGCACCTACTGTCCGAGCATGACAACTGATACGGGAAACAGATCAGGCTGTGACCTGAAAGCTTTCCCTTGCAGCGTTGAAGCCACATCCTGCCCTCAAGCAGCCCCAGTGGTAGTCTTACCCTGTTGGAGGGCTGTGCAGCTCTGGATGTGCTGTGCTGAGCTGTGCTGTGCTGTGCTGTGCTGTGCTGTGCTGTGCTGTGTGCCAGGCTGTAGCTCAAGACTCTCCTCCTCGCCTCCCTCGCTGCATCCTCAGCCCACCCAGCCGACGGAGCCCGAGCAGCAGCAGTCCCCCCTCAAGGCTGTCCGAGCGGTCTGGGAGCAACCGGGCTGCCAGTGCAGCATGACTGGTAACACACACAGCAGAAACACAGGTGGAATCCTCAGTTGTGTGAACAAGTTTTACATTATGTAAGTGTCTGCATTCAACAAATGCACATCGCAGACAGGCTTCACATCCAACTTCTGTACATGTCATAATGGGTTTCTGGCAAAATGTCTGTTGTTACTGTGGTCAAACTAAATAAACTGATAAAATTCTTGCTTTGCCCTTTGTCGTCAGTCAATATTTTTTTTAATAAAAGTAAGCTTTAATACCAGTAGACTTACTTCTTTGCTCTGTTGCCAAACCTAACGATCGCTCCATCGATTAGAGCTGATGGCAACACACGGATGTCCCAGCATATCAGTCAGAGTATCGCTGTCGCCTCTTCGCGTTTCTTCCGATATCTTAACATACATTATATCGGCAGACCATCGTAAACGAGTAATGGCTCCTTTAGACTCGCGTAATAACCAGTTCATAATACGCGAGAGACCGCATCTCGTTTTTATTTTCCTTGGTGCTGCAATTGTTTCCCCGGAACGAAATAATGAGCATCGGCTCTGGTAGCAGCTGTTTCCTCGTGGATGTTTGGCTCATTATAAAAATGTTTTGCGAGGAAGTCGGATCAACATAAGGCGGCGAAATTAGGCTGGTAGTAAAGTTAAAAACACAGATCAAGAAACAGCTGTGCCTCGATCAGCCCTGCGAGCTCAGCAGATGGACCGTTTGGGTATTTCACAGGCGCTGATGATCTCCATCAGTTCGGTGGCCGACGGGGAAGGCAGCTCACGATTTGAACTGGCTGCACATACAGGCAACGACGGGAGGCACTCACCTACTCAACTGGTCCGGTCCATGCAGGGGTGGAGGGGCGAAGCCAATAGTGTGCGACTCCACCGCGGAACGCTTCAATGTGGATTTTAAAGCTAAAAGTATTTATGAATGAAACCCCACTGTTCAGGCCACGCCCACCACCCAGTTACAGGCGCGTCACGTGACGCAAGGAGCGAGGTAGCGCGGAGTGACTGAAGGGTTTCTTCAAATTATTAGTCTTTACGTCTGTAGGTGGCGGAGGAGGGGGGGGGGTCAGGGTGTGTAAGCTTTAAATGTTCTCCCAAGGTCTTGTAGTGAGTTCAAGACTGTGCGAGTGCTGTTTGCTTTTATACTCACTATTGTACTCTTGCAGGTGCTGAACAAAAGGATGCACTACAGAGTCAGGAAAATATGTTAGAATATAGTGTCGTAGAATGAGCATGCTGCCACCAGAGCCGAGTAGTTGCTCTATTTGTTGCGGACTATGAAAAATATCAAACGTGATTCTGACCCCATCTACTGGCGACGGCTGCTCAGTGGTTTGCTGCACAGCAAGCAGTAACTGTGGGACTGGGACTTCACATCCCTGCATGCTTTGCGCCACCGCAGAGCCTCTCGGGAAGCTTCCCAACGTCCTTGTGCTATCAGGCGAACACCGACAGTCTTTAACCAAGGGCTTGTGGGGCTCTGTCATTCACTCGTACTTAAACAGAACCTGAATTTCAGAAATGTTGGCTGCAAGGTTTCTCCGCCGGGCTCTCCCCGTGCTAAGGCAGGCGCGCTGCTACGCCGAGGCGGCCCCCGGCGCCCAGCAGATGTCCTTCACGTTCGCCTCCCCGACGCAGGTAGCTAGCTACATGTTAACGCTGTTGACGAGGCTTCTCGGGCCCAGCTAGCTATGCGGCTAACTTAGATTTTCCTTCAAGCGCATTGTCACAGATTGAAGAGGACTCTTCCAACAAGAGCATGTGTGCTCTTTCGTGGTTTACGGTTGTTGCTTCACATGATTTTACGGATAATTCACGCGCGCAGTTCATTGTGCACCATTAAATTTCGCCTCGATAGCCAACGCTATGCAACCTGGTTGTCATTAAACGTCTTTGACCATCAGTGTGCGAGAGTCTTTGTCGTGCTCTATAATTACATTCAATACGTCCCTCTACGTGTTTTTGTGTTATTTACTTGTTTATGCAGGAATTTGTTTTAAGCAGATTTGTATAACCTTGAAGCCCAACTCATTCTACTAGCAGTTTCATTCACTACATTTGTTTCTAATGTCAATAGTCATTTAGTTTCTTCTTTTTTTTTACAGAGAATAATGTGTATGACCTCAAATCTAGTTAAAGAATGGGGCCCTGAAATATCAAACTTAATCTCCCCATCTCCTTTCTCTAGGTGTTTTTTCAGGGTGCCAGTGTGAAACAGGTTGATGTTCCCACACTTACCGGTGCGTTCGGTATCCTTCCAGCTCATGTGCCCACCCTGCAGGTGCTGAGGCCCGGCGTGGTCACAGTTTTTAGTGATGATGGGACCTCTGTCAAATACTTTGGTAAGTTTCTCCTTCATAAAATCTAGCAAAGACTAACGAGGATAGCTGTATTTCACAGGGTGTCTACTTGAAAAAAAGCGTTTCCTTCTTCAAGTTTTTTCTGTCAGGGAATTTATTCATCAGGGAGGGATTTCCATCCTCATGTCTCCTCTGTGATGTGGGGATTTGTATTTGTGTTGTTGCAAAGATTGAGAGACCAGCATTTTCTTGGGTATTTGCTTGGTGACAGTTGGCCTCGTTCAGAAAACCTTAGTTTGGAGGAAAAAATTACTTACTGCAGATAAGAGATGCAATTTTGTTTTATCGCTTAAATCTTATATTGATAAATCATATAATCCTTTTCAGTTCTAAGGTTATTGTCTCGCTAAAAGACCAATCATCCTCTCAAAGGCAGGTTTACTTTAGACATCCTGGTATGGGGGGGGGGGGCACATTCATCCTTCCCTCAGTTCTAATCATGTATTTAACAAGAATTCGCATGAGGCTCGGACATTTTATTTACAACTAAATAAGATCATTAAATAGAAGTAGGTGTAACATTTGGGTTCAATAATGCAAATAGGATTGATTTTAAAACCATGACTTTGTTGAAACATTTAGTTGCTCTGTTTGTTTGTCTACACAGTGAGTAGTGGGTCAGTAACAGTCAACGCTGATTCCTCGGTGCAACTGCTAGCTGAGGAGGCTGTCCCCTTGGACCAGCTGGACGCTGCAGTGAGTACATTATTTATCTCATTCCACCCACATACATAATGGAACAGCCCATTGTTGAGCATCAGAAGTCTTACTTTAAGTTTGCATCACCGCATTTAATATTCCCTCTTCTCTATTTTGCAAATCTGTTTTGTGTCTTTCATGGGTAGCCCACTTGTATCTGCTTGTATAGGCCATTCATAGTGTCTACAACCTTTTGGAAGTTGGATGGCTTCCTTTGTCTGTTAATTACTTCAAGGGCTGTATTTAAATGATACATTTAATAAATACTTTACTAGAAGTATTGAACAACCTAGAAGTAGTTTCTTATTCATTCTTGGATTTGTTATTCAACTATCGAGTAGTAGTAACTTTATCTGTGCGTATGTCACCCTTAAAGTTCAGACTTGAGCAGTTCTGTTGTACTGGATTTTGGCTCCGCAACAGTGCACACTGGCATGCAAAGATTAGCTTTTCATCTAATCTTATTATGGTGTGTTTGTCAAGTTTATAGCTGCAGAGCTGCTGCCATTTATCAGTTCACTGTAAATCTTGGCAATTTGCTTTCAAGTGTTTTATGTGCACCAACTCTGCACATATGAGCACGTTATATTAACATCTTAATTTCACATACACGTGCAATGAATGCATCAATGTCAGGGTAAATTTATTATTGTAATCCAACATCACAGATATCAATTTTCTCCAGGCAGGTTCACAGTCTATACAGTTGCTGCCTTAGACTCTACATCTCACCCGATATTTGCTTTTAATGGAGAGAACTGCAGAATGAGCAAACAATAAGTGCTTGAGAAGACACCACCAAAATGAGTTGTTTTAAATTTTAGGAGCCCTTGTTATAAGTTTAATAATTTTTAAGATCAGAAGATATTAACGTTGATGTTATTTCATAAAGGTCGAGGTGTGCAGTCAGATAACATCTTACAATTAAACGATGCAATGTATTTTTGCTCTTTTGCATTTATCTCGGACTGACTCATTGATGACAAATTATGTCTTCAAAATGTCAGTGTATAGGGGGCTTGTCAATTCTTTATAGATCAGATCAGTTTTAATGAGATTTGTGCGATGGGTGTCCGTGTCTAGCTTGTTGGGTCATGTGTTATTACTGATTGTTCCCCCCGGTGTGTCTCCCAGCAGGGACTTGGCCTATGACAGCAGAGTCTGTTGTTTGAAGCCACTCTAGATTTGATCTCATCTCATTTTGAGCTGATGAGCTCCTCCCAGCAGATGATTATCCATCTCATCAGTGTTGCAGTTGAACTTCAATGTTGGACTCTTGTGTAAATGTCAGTCCTGTTAATGCTAGGCTTCATTTTAATGCACTCACTGAGGTTGCGCCTTTCTCTGACCTTGGGCAGTGCCGATGTTGCTGTCAAGTTGACTTCTGGCACTAAATGAGTTATATTTTTTTCCCCCCTCGTCATCGTCCACTCTTGTGGTAACAATGCACATGGGTCCATGCTGTTAATAAGGAGGGAAAGGTCAGTCACTGTTGAGTTATAGCAGATGTGTCAAATCCCTACTGGGAGACCTTTAACTTCCAGCTATGTTTGGCATTTCTTGCTTCTAATCGCTACTGTGACAAATGGAGCTTTTATAGCTAAGAGGCAGAGGGAATTTTCTCTGCTTGTCTTTCACTTTCACACTTTGACAGTTTCTTGTTCATTTTTGTTATGGTGACTTTTACATCCCATTTAACCTCAAGTGTTTTTAGGTGATTGGAGTTACTTAGGCTTTCCTGTTGTGTTTTTTTTGCTGAATCTGCTACTGTTTTAACCGTGTCAAACTGATGTTTAGATTTTCAGGAAGTAAATCTAAATAAATATCCTACAAGATTATGAACTTTAAAATTCCCTCCTCTTTATGTTCTTCACTGTTTTACGCATTTTACTCATTTGATATTTTTAGGCTGCCAAGGTGAACCTGGAGAAGGCCCAGTCTGATTTGGCTGGCACATCTGACGAGGCAGCAAGGGCAGAAATTCTAATCAGCATAGAGGCCAACGAGGCCATCGTCAAGGCTCTGGAGTAAATCTGTGGTATGACACCCCACCTAAAGCAGCATGATCTCATTATTTGTGCTAAATGAAAGGCTGGCTTAAATGTGATCTGACTTGGTTTCCCTCTCTTCCGATAGGTAAGCAGTGGCCCACAGAGTCTCCAGCTGAATCACGTCAGTGTCCAGAGGATTCCATGTTTCATTTGTACAGTGGATGAAATTAAAGTTAAATTTATTTGGAATTACGTGTTCAGAATCTTCTGTCCTGCTGGGATTTATAAAGCCGGTGCAGTCTAGTTAAGTGATTTGCAAATTATTTTCCCCCACTAAGCAGATTAAATGTGGAAAAGGCCACACCAAGGAGATGAAGTCAGTGTGCGAAACAGTGAGTGTTTATGCCACATGGGGGCAGCAGATGACCGTCATACACCAGAGCATATCAGCTAAAGCACAGCTCTAAGAAGTGACAGAGTGTTTGTCAAATAAAAATAGGAACCTCATTTATGAGTTATGATGCTGTGTGTCAACTCCAGTATCTGGTAGGGGCTTAGTCACTTCTTCGTTTGCAGTCCCACTGGTGGGTAAGCAGGAATCACTGGCTTAATTTAAATGCACTGGCAGCGCTTGTTATGAGCGATGACCTCAGTCTGCTGTAACAAAGCCAGGAAAAGTCCTCCGCTGCCCGTGCTGTGTAAAACTACGCTGCTCTCTTCTTAGTCAGTCCTCAGATCAGACTCTGCTCTAGAGGCACCGGCCTTATTCACGGCCCGGCTTGAGGCTTTCGGAGCAGAAAGCACAACTGGTTTGTTTTGAATGTCAGACCTCTCAAGGGAAGAAGAAGTTGAAGTGCCAGTATTTGCACCGAAACGCTCACGCCACTGGTAATGTGTTGTTTTTCATTCAAGAAACCAAATGGCGCCTGTGTAATCGGAACACAAATAATGCCAATGTGTTGAAATGTGCCTTTCCACTAATTAAGCACAAGCTGTGTAGACTTGTAGACGGCGACTTGGGTCAGTATCTCATAATGAGAAAGAATCCTTGCCGGCATGTCACACACATACTGCTCTCTGTTCTGCTTTCCAACAGCACCGCATCCCAGCTGCTCGCAGACGAGCGCTATTAAAAACAATCCCCGCTCATCTGTCAGCCTCGGGGCCTGGCGACGTGACTAACGCTTCAGACAGACAGGACGGAACAGTCGTGTGCAAACCACCACTTCTTTCATTTGGATCTGTGAAGACAGACGTGGAAAAACGAGGCCCGGTCCGCCCTCTCCTCTGCGGCGTGCTCGGACTCGCCGTGAAAAAGGAAGCAGCTGACCGTGTGCATGTGCGTGCAAACCTGCATCTGAAACAGAGACCCTGCTGGAAACGAAGGTTCTGTAGCACTTTACACGTCCACAACTTTAGTTTTGTAACTTTAAAGCTGAGAAAGGCTCAAAGTCACTACATTTATTTCTTCAGCCCAACAGCGTAATAAAGTAAATGGCTCCTAAATGACCTGCTTGACCCAAGCACCAAGTGCTGTGCGTGATATAGACGCAGTGATGGTGTAAGTATTCAGTGAGAGCCCTCAACCAGCATCCTCTTGTCGCTGTTTCAGGGCGGATGAGGCCTCAGGTACTAAGTCTATCTCCCATGACCGCGTACTGTAATTAAAAGCTTGCACTGTCTGCACGCAGGACAGAACAGCGCGATGCGCTCTCTGACCATTCGGCGTGTCATCGTTGAGCGGTGCTTTAGCACCAAGCGTGTCACGGCCTTGCGCCGTATTTACGAGCGCCAAAGCAGGACTGAAGGAGGCCTGCCCATGTGAATCACCAGGTTGAGGATGATGTCAGCGCTCGCTGAGCCGGTGGTAGACCCGCGTGCTCCTCTGTGGGACTTCAGCCTTCAGAGAGGCCGTGGTGTCACTGACTAAACCCAGCAGGCATCAGGGCCTTTGAGGGAGCAGCCAGTCATAAAACAGCACATTTAGTCTAACTGCAGCAGACAGTCAGGTGTCCTCAGTCACACGGTGGCGGCGGACGGGGGGCAGGTTCTGTACGCCTGTGCTCAGGGCTCGTGGTCAAATAGTGGGAAGTCAAATGAATCACACAGCCTACGGAAAGAGCTGAGGCGCGCGACGCGCCGAGGCGCTGGCAGCGGTTCCAGCGTGACACACGCTGGGTAGGACAGTGTGGTATTTGTCAGCGTTCCTTCACAGCGTCTTGATACAGGATGAGTCACCGGCGGCACGGATGGGAATACGGAGCGGCCGCAGCCCCAGCGGCTGAGAGTCTCTCTGCAGCCGAAACCCTCTTCATCGCTTTTGTATCGCCGCTCTTATTAGCCCGGTGAGATCACGGGACGCACTTCACATGCACCCCCCACCCCCACCCCCCATTGACATTTCACTCCTCGTGTTGATGATAATTCGTGCAGCCGACAGCACTGGGAGACCTGTTAATTTATCAGGCACGATTATGAAGGAGATAAAGCGGCGCAGAACGGGGGAGTGACAAATGACACGTCGCACGAGTGGAAGCGCTTTTTTCGAACTTGTGCTGTGGCTCCGCGAAAGCGCCAGGACGTGTAATCAGACGTTGGAGCGCGTCCCTGCGAGCAGTGCAGTCGCGCTGGCTGCGCCGCGCGGTCATGACGCCCCACGGTCACGTTAAATAACGTTTAAATTGCAATTTTTGAACATTTCCGACGGCAGGCGACAGGATATTAGACGAGTGCCTGATGTGTGGAGGCAAATTAGAGACCAGAGAAGGATCTGAGAGGGAAATTAAAGGTCTGAAAAATTGAAATGCTTTGAGAAATAAGAGAGCAATGACTTTGAGGATGGCAGCTTTCCACACACCAAAATTAAAAGTGCGCCCAAATTACACATATCACCCAGCATGCATAATCACCCGCCTTTGAACTTTAACGCACTGTGGATGTTGAGGCAGACATTTCTTTTCTGCTTGTGAGTGCACACCGCATTTCCACCTGTGAGAAACGGTCAAGCGCGGCTAAGTGTGCATCGAGGGGGGGCGACGCAGGCTCTGCAGCTGCGAGAGAGGCATCCGGAGAGTGGAGCTGATTGAAGTGCTGACCTTTTGGTGGGACTGTGTAAAGAGGGGGCCTGCAGACTCTCAGTCAGCTGTCAGATACTGCATCCAGCCTGGTAGTGGGAGTAGGGCCCTGACACCAGCCTCCCACCATTCTGCCCTGTTTGTGTCATCCATCCCTCCATTTTAACAGCCTTCCATTCCACACAAACACCCACCCACCCACCAAACGCACACTGCAACACACACACACACACACACACCCAGACGCAAACATCCACACAAACACAAACACATTTCAGCCTGTGCCAGCTAGGTAACATTTCCACAAATAGCAGTGTGGGCATTTGGGAGAAAATCGCAAAGCCGCAACCACAGCCTGCTGGAGGGGTGAGATAATCAGCTTTGTGGTAACGGCAAATGGCCCCTGAGTGGCAAGGCAGGTAATCACTGCACTGAGTGCTTTTGTGGGAGAGGGGAAGAGTGCTTTTCTGTCCTCACGCCTGTCTGCATTTCCAAACAGAAGCGAGCAGACAGTTTAAAGACATGTAGGTATAAAAGGTACTTTACTATATGTGTCACCTGCAATTGCACATCTGCCGCCTCCACCGTCTGAAAAGAGATCTAAATACAAAACGCGACGTGCGCGCTTGTCCTGGGAACCCGTCGGCGCGGCGTCGTCAGAGCTGCTCCTCCGCTTCCTGGAAGCAGCTCAGGTGGGGCACATTTACATAAGAGGTGAAAAGAAAAACAACAACACGCGGCTTGATCACGCTCACAGTGTGTTGTGCGTCCTTGCTCCGCTTGCGGCGTTGGTCTCAATTACACGTAAGCCAAAAAGAAAACATCCACTCTCTCACTTTCATTGGAAATTCAAGGCCTCGCGTCGCAGGTTTGAGTGCTTTCGTGCAACATGGATAAGTGAGAACCAGTCGTGCTCAGTAACTAAGTTTGTTAAGTGCAGCTGTGAGGCACCGATTGAATGTTGCTGGAGAATCACATTGCAGATGCAGATTAAAAAGTATAATGAGCTAATAAATGGTGGTGAATTATTACGGATGAGCCACCTGCCAGTACTTAAAGTGGTGAAAGTCACCAGCAGCATCAGTATTAACAAAGATCTCTGACCCTGATTGTTTTATTCATCAACTGTTAACTGCCTCAAAGGCAACTCAAGTTTTTCATCCGAGTGCTAATGTTGCACTGTGGGTAAATATAAGCGGGTGTGGTTTACTCTAATCCTTCTACTCGTAATGTGCAAACAACGGTCCTTGAGCCCATTTCTGCCCCGTTCAGTGCAAACTGTTGGATGCGTTAACATGGAGACAATAAGGAAAGGAGCCGTGGAACGTGGGCGTGAGACCGCCTGAGGATGACGCGAGGCTGACTCCAGCTGGGACAGATGTGCCCCCCCCCTCCTCCCGAGACGCTGACAGTTGGAACGGCTGCTGTTCCGCATGCCGGGCGGAGGAGTCACGTGCAGGGTTCAGGCGGGTGCATCCGTGGGGCTCAGGAATGCGTCTGTGGTTCGAGCCCACGGTGGCGAGAGCCGTCGAACCGGACCGGCGAGGGAACCTGAGCGGGATCCTCTTCCCCACAGACCGGCATGCAACAGATATTGAGTTTACAGTACGGAGCACTCGGAAAACGATCAACAAGAGGAACGCCATCCAAGCGGCAGTTGTTGGGCCGAGGCCAGGTCCGATGTGTGTCACCGGCAGATGGGACCTGAGAAACACGGCTGCTCGTGTACGAGACGGAGCAACAAACAGAGGCTGGGACGCTGCAGCAGGAAGTACCGAGACGGACGCGCAAAGCGGCTGGAAGGTCGTAACAGTTGAATTGAAGATTTTATTGCATCTGGTTGAACAAGGTCACAGCCTGATGCAGACGCGTCCTCCCCCAACAGTGAAAGAAAGCACACGACGGGTGTGAGTTTGTCTGACACGGAAGGTCTGGAAACACCTTTGTGCATGATCCGACAACGTCAGCTTTTCCGACCGCCCCCCCGCAGCTCGCTCGCTCGCCCGCTCCCTCTCTCTCCTCTGCTCCCATCAGGCTGGGAGCATGTTCTGAGCCTCCTGGGATGCTTTCACACACACTTCCCTGCCTCGGCTCCGCGTGTGTTTCCAAAACAGCTCCCGGAGCCGGACCTGCCTGGGCATGTGGGCATGTGGGGGTGCACTCGCACACATGCGCTGCCGTGGCGGCGGCGGAGCCTGGTCATGGGCCGCTGGCTTGGTGTCGGGCGAGGCCTCGACCTGCTGCGCGTCTCTGCGCGCTGTCACGCTCTCAACCGCAGCGCGGCCGAAGAGGAAGTGAGGTGGAGCGTGAGTAGAAGCGCAGGAGCGCCTCCGAGTCGCCTTTCCTTCCTCTTGAGCCGCGCTGAAAGCCTGGCGTCATGGTATCTGTTCTGACACCTGTGCTGTTTTGAAACTTTCCAACTGACACAGGATTTTTATGAAATCTCTGTCTCGGCCGTGTAAAGAGGAAGGACTCGGGCCGTCGTGACGACACTTCAACCGTAGACGAGGACTCATGAGACGGTTCCACCTCATCCCCTGCTCTCACACTGGTTGAATACTGAGCCTTCACTAGTCCGACTGACGCCTCTCGGACGGACGACGCAACGCGGCTTCACAGTCACAAGCATCTCTGTAGGAAAGTATGTCAGCTATTCAGTTTCCACTCATGGTGCAATGACCCCCTCAACATGTGGGCCCTGCAGCAGCACCCGGGGGTCGGGAGGCGATGTTGACCCTCAGCCGAGGGGAAACAGACACATGATGACCCCCAGTGAGTGGCTGTTTAGCATTTGCTGCGGTTTCATCATCAAGCGCTTGTGTTCTGACCGGCAGCCCGTGCACCCAGCAGCTCCTGTTCCATGAATCAGAATGCGCCGGCTGACTGATTCCAGTAGAGACCTGGGAGGTGGGGTTGTTCCATGACTCCAAATAGCGTGTGCAAAGGTCAGACGGTTCTCCTGGGTGCATGTTGCCTTTTTGTGGCCGTATTGTCTCCCCACATCTTGTCTGACGTTTTTTTTTCCATTTCCAATGTGTTTATTCTGACAAATCTCTCTCTTACTATTCGGCCATGACCCGTGATGGCTTGGCGTGAACGCGGGGAGGATCCCTGTCTCATTACTTCCTGTCAGGAAAAGGTTTGACACGCGAACTGGTTCGACTGTATTGTTAGCTTTTGAGGAATCCAGGCTGACAACAGTATTTCCCCTGCGTGGCTCTTCCATTAAAGCTCACTAGCCCATGGCTATAGCTTCACATTTGCAGGCCAATGCTGTTATTGATGTTCTAATCTAACGCTTGGCAAAAAACTCTATTATGTGAATTCCCCATTCCCCTCAGTGTTTAATTATTAGCATGATTATATATATATATATATATATATATATATATATATATATATATATATATATATATATATATATATATATATATATATATATATATATATATATATATATATATATATATATAGTAGTAGTCCACTGCCTGCACACATTTCAGGGGTCAGGGGTCATATTGATTTCGGTTGGCATGATGCTGATCATTAACAGTTAAAGTGTCAGCAAGTTGTAGGGAAGTGAATGGTGTTTGTGCTTTCTGTGGTAATGAGTCAGACACTTAAGCAATGTAAACCTCCCCCACCAATGAACAATGAATCATAGGGCTGATCTTCATGAAGTCCATGACGATACAGATTGTCACATCTGGACTCATGCAGAATTAGCTTATCTCATATACTTACTCATCCAAAAGAGAGGAGCAAACAACCTGATCCGCTAACGTTGCCTGATTTATGATTTATCTTTGTGATGTCACACTTCCACCATCTGCTGCTTGAATTACTAGTGTCAGATTACTCAGCTCCACCTATTACAGTGCCTCTGAACTGCAACTTCACAGCCAAATGTGTCTGATTACACGACAACGTTTCATCCACAGGTCTGGGCACAAAACACCACAGAATCTTTCATGAAGGCATCGCACAAGAAACAACACAGAGCTCCTGCAGTGGAAAATTAAATTATCAGGCCGAGTCAGGCAAATCCACGCCACCTGCTCACAAGCCAAGTGCTTATCTTAAATAAATGAAATGAAGTTTGCCAATTTGGCCTTCGTCTCAAAGTGTGTCTGGGCTTTCATTTATTTCATGTCTGGCGTCAAAATATTACTGGACAAATGTGCATTGACAGGATCACACAGACACAAATAGAAACAGATGCTTAATTCACTCCAGAAACAAATGATTTTGAAATTGTGAGAAACCAAGATGTCAGTTCAGTTAACTCCTCTGATGATAAGGGCACTGTAAATAATTCATTTAATGTAGTAAAGGCTGTATTTCCTGTAAACAGTTGGCCGACTGGCATACATGGACAAACTTACACTAAAGGACGGCCCGAAGACAAGGACGAAGAAGAAGGAACTACATTAGTCCCAGTCATGAGACCTGAGGTCAGTAGTCATCTTTTGAAACTGCTGACACATGAATAAACGGTGTGAATGAAACGTGCGACAGCGTTGGGATCACTTCCTCGTTTCCCATTCATGCTTTATTATAATGGCCGTTGCTGCGTCGCGCTGTGTGGGTGGGGGAGCTGTCACGGCCCGGCTTGTGGACAGGGTTAAACTGCAGCCATCACCTTCGATCATTAGACATGGAGTCAGAGGGTCGGCGCAGCCTTTGGTTTTCCGCCCGAACGCAGCGAATATTTAACTAAGCGTCACCGGTTCCGTTCAGTTTTTTTCTGCATCCAAATGCACCTGTTCTCTGTCAATACAATAGGGGCAGCAGGGAAAAGCCGGAACATTCATTTGCATGTTACCGCTGCCGTTTCTCAGAAGAAACCCCGGGCCGAGGCTTCCCCGGCCGAAAATGTTACGGAACATGTTTTAAATTTCAGGCCTCCAGTTACAAACGGCCACTTGCTAGAGAGCAATCAGCATAAAGTACACTGGAATTATTATGCTGCTGTTATCGTGAAATGCAAACAATGAGATGGAAGAAGGTGGGGGGGCTTAAAGTTACAGAGAAAGCAGGGTGGAAAAAGGGGGGGGGGGGTGAGTGAGGGGGGAGTGGTAGGAAAAACAGTGAGCGTGATTGGAAAGGGAAAGAGGGGGAAGAGGGCGGCGGAGCCAGAGGGAGACGGGAATGGATGACGTCATCGGAGTGGACGGAGGGTTATTTTAAGGACATGATAGGGAGAATGCGACTGCGTCACAGACGAGATCAACTCCCCGCTGGACCTGATCATGTGGCCCGTAATGACCTTCGCCAGGAGCGATTAGATTACTGCACGTCAACGGCCGGAGCCCACTGTAGACAGTACGAAGTAAAAGCAAGAATAGAAAGAAGCACCGCGAGCTCCACTCCGGAGAAACGGAGCGGGGGGGGGGGGGGCTGGGGGTAAAAGCCGAACGGCCGACGCGGAGAGAGAGAGACTAATTAAACGCGAGTGTGAGCGCGAGGACCGAGGGTGTGGAGCAGAAAGACAACGGGAGTGGTGCAGAAGAAAAAGAGCTCCAGCCAAAACCGGAGCAGCCTCCGGCGAAGGCTCCCCCCGAGCCTGCCACGCAGGAGCCGCGGTGGGCAAGCGCTGTGGAGTGCGTGGGTGTGTGTGGAAGTCTTCGACCGCGTGGGAGGAGAGCGGGGTGATTTGGCAAGTTCTGAACTTGCCTGCACCGACAAAGGAAATGCCTGCATCTGGTATTCATCATTGTGTACTGTGGACACACACGCACACACACGCACACACGCACACACGCGTCCGTGCTCGGAGTACGGGTGCACATCACAGCGCGCTGGTTCGGTGCCTTCTCCACACCTCAAAGTGCAACATGTTTACAACCGATACTACTCGGTGAATGGCTGCAGCCATTGCGAAAGTCTGTATCTTTGTTTTACCAGAAGTAATGCGCGAGAAGTCCGTTCCGCGTTGCCAAAACCACCTACCAGCCACCCACACTTCCTGCCCCGGTGCCTCTCTCTCCTCGCATCCACTCCGCTCTTACTCCAGCCCCCCCCCCCCCCCCGCACACGCTCCGCTCCGGTCTATTTAATCCACTCCACGCTGACACGTAACCTTTGTCGGACCACCGGGCCGCTGGCACCGCGCCGTGGGCTGTCGAACAGACAAATAAACAAACAGATAGCGCGAACGCCCTCCCGTCTTGGCCCAGTTTCACAGCTATAAAGGTTCTTATCGTGCCCGGCTTGGTGTCCTGTGGGCGGATTTCATTAGCTTATTTAGCACATTCAGCCCGGTCCCAGGCTGCGTCCTATTGTGGGCCTTTTTTAGTGCGAGCAGACCGGCTCTGTAAAAGGCAGCAATTATCAGGCCCGCTTTGTGGGGGTGTTGGATTTACACCATTTGGACCGGGCTGTGCGGTAACGTGGGGCTTGCGGCGCGAGTAGCGGCCGCGTGAATGGCTGCGGCGTCACGACGCGGGAAGGAGACAAATGGTTCGGCGCGAGCACGGGCACGAGCACGAGCGCGGTGTGAACCGTCGTGTTACAAACACGAGAGGCCGCGTCCCAACGGTACATCGTATTCTCGCGGCAGCGCTCGCGTTTCTCACAGGATACGTGCGGAGGCTCGAGTCGCGACGCCGGGGTGAATCACGTTACGGTGCGACCGGCACCCAGATATCACCGTGACACGGCGCCGGTCGTGAAAGCAGTTCTGCATCCGTGCAAAGCGGCCGCATAGCGAGTGGGATGGTAACACGGTCACCGTGTGACACGCGGGGTTTATACGGTGACTCTAACGAGACTCCGGTGTCAGATATTATGATGTGACATTTGATTAGCACATAATGTTGCTCGCCCTTGCGCACACTCAGCGGATCGCGAACGCGCCGTCAGTAGTGAACGAACACAGCGTGCCCGATTGGGAAATCGCTGGCTGGTATGCGGCTCGCCACCGTGCGGGACGGATCCAGAGGTGACTGGGTTGAGTCATGACTCACTCGCTCGCTCACTCGGCAGCAACTGAACGCACACGCTTGAAAACATGTGGTGGTTTTTGATGTTAACGTTCACTGGTGAGTCAGTGGATGCGCACGAAGTCCCTCCCTGAATACTTTCAGGTTCAGTCAATAAAAATAATAATAAGAGATTTGAAGGATGCCGACCGGAGGTGCGTCCGGACTTGCGGGTCTGGTTCTGGTTGCTCGGAAGTCGCTATCAGCTGTGAGCGTGACTAGCCGACAGTGCGATGTGACACTTTCTTTTCTTGGCCCCACGCGTTTCCACGCTTTCTCTCTCGCGCCTTCTCGGGCCGGGCCACTGACGCTATTTTCGTGCGTGGAGCTAATGTGCACGGCGCGAGATGTGTCATCAGTCGTCTGTGCTGAGAGACACAGCTCCGTCTGCAGGTGTGGGATCGGATCCGTCCCTCTGTTCGCTGCTCGCTCTCCATTAGTATTTATAGAAACGTTACTATTTAAATCCATGAGAGCATGTTTTCCTGCTCACGGTCTGTAACCAAAGCAGTTTATATTTTAAACACATTTACATTATTTTTAAACACACACCTTCTTACTTATGCAAATGTTTGCGAGAATCCTTCACGACAACATTGGAGTATGAACTTTGAAAGGTCTTGTCATTCAGATTAACATAATATCCAAATCTGTGCATATTGTTTTTGTGTGAATTGTCCCTGAGCTCGTGTCGTCTGCAGAGTCGGTATTTCAGAGCTAAGTGAGCAGAAACACTTGGCTTCCTGACATCAGCCGAGTCAGACACTCCCTGCACGATGAGCTTTACGGGAATTAATTCATGCCATGTGTATAAGCACGCCAGGCATGCAGGCAGTTCTATGTGTCAGCTTCCGGCGCCGGTGTTGTTGTGAGGTGTGTCCGACCCACTCACCATCACTCAGGCTGAATCAGGAGGAAACGGTGGCAGAAGAACAGCAACTTTTTTTTTTTTTTTTTTTTTTTTCTGGCGAGGCGGAGGGCCCACTGGTGACTTTGATGGATAGGAATGCTGCTCACCCACACGCGCGCACGCACACACACACACACACACGCCCACACATGTCCCACACTCACACACCAGCTCGCACCCGGCCCGCGCGGTCCCACCACAGCTGATATCCAATGTGATATGTTTACGACCCGCCCACGCCGCCTCGCTCCCTCGTCAATAAGCTCTTCCCATAAGTATGCGTGATGCATGACGGCGTCCGCGTCCGCGTCCGAGGGGCTGCTCCCGCATCCTTCATCACGCGCCCGGTCGTGTGCGTCTGGCTCGCCAACTGCAGCGCATGGCGCAAAACGTTTGGCTTTCGGGCTGCGCGATGATGAATACGTGCATTAACGTAATCACATGAGCGCGGACGGAATGGGGGGACGCACTGGAGCGGCTCCTGGAGATGAAAACAAATCACACGCTGAAAGGACGTTCTGAGAAACGCCCACTGCTTCCCAGAGAATGTGAAACTGACAATTACAACAGAGCGACAAGAACAAGGTTAAGTGTAAACGGTTGAGCTCCACCTGTGTCGCGAGGCCTCGGTCTAAATTGGGCAAAGAAGATTGGAGGGTTCTGCCCGGTTGCAGCATGAGGCGACCTCCAGGTCCGGCACCGCGTTCCCGGCAGCTTTGGACCCGCTCCGAGCAAAAGGGAGACTTTGCTGTGCTGAGTCAGCATCTCTGAGACAAAGGGATGAAGACAGATAGGGAGCAGACACCTCCGTCTGCGCATGCAGTCTCAGGCAGATAACGCCGGAACACACACTGTTTCTCTATCTACTCAACACACACACACACACACACACACACACACACACACACACACACACACACACACACAGTGATAATACTCTGGCGAGGCGCAGCGTCCCCTGCACAGCGAGGAGGAGTGTGTAATCAGACAGACAGTGTGTGCTGGTCCTGAGGCAGGGAGGAAGGACACTTGTTGGGTGGATCATGTTGGTGTGGTGTCAGAGTCTGTTCTTTTTTCGTTTTGTAACATTGCACAACCGTGCTCCTGTCCTTTAGCTGAACTTCATTCACCTCTTGCATATCTGAGCTGCATGGGTGTAATCAGTGCACGGGCGTATAGGGCTGTGCTCCCTGCAGCCAGTACACATACTGTACTCACCTATGAGCTCAATGTAATACAAATAGGACCATTTTTATTTTTTTATGCACAATTGCTCAGTGTCCTTTTGATGCTGATGACAGTATCATATTTCGGCAAATATGCATAAAATTCCCCAACACGCTATTATCCAGTAATCCATTTCCTGAAACACAGAAGTGGATCGTGCCAGTAAGGTTTGTGTTTACCGTCGTAACCTACGTGCGCTGGTATCCAGGCAGCCTGTTTACCTGCTCCGTTGCCCGGTGACATTTTTCTCTATGTCGTCAAACATCGTCAACACCCACTTACATTGCCAAAGCATCCATTTCATTGACATTTTGTTAAGGTGGTAGCCGTCGGGGCGACGGCGTTTTATTTCTACGCGTGCGTTTGCGTCCATCGAAAGCCTTTATTTGCGTTCACAGACGCGCCGCGTCACGCTCTCCCGTGGCTTTATCCGCTCGCGCTTTGCGTCGGCGCACATTCTTTTGACGCACTGACCGGGACGCGCTGCACAGAGGCGGCCGCAGCCACGCGAGGCCACCTTAAATCACATGCTGACACAACGGGAGCGCTGGACTCCACCCAGATCCGAGAAGAGGTTGTTAAGAGAAGTGCTCACCTTCCCCGACACGCTCTTATTACCGAGGCGGACGCCAGCGAAGTAAGAAGCGCGCAGCACGCGTCCGTGGACATCACCGCAGCTGCGTCTTGGCCGGCAGTCCCGCGGTCCGGGGGTCCTTCGCTGGACACGCGTGGTCCTGCCAGAGAATTCCCAGGCTAGGATCTCGTGGATGTTGTAGTGTTTGGAATTACCTGCGCCCGTTTTATTCAGAGTCTGGGTTTACGCTACGTACCGAAGCTGGGGCAGCGGACTGGAACACAGCACACTTTTGCGCGAGGCTACGCCGTTTTCGCCACAATAATTGGTGAGTACGCTTCCTGTCCTGTTTAAGTAGTGAGCGTCAGCTGTTCCGTGGGATGCATAGGACTCAGGAGTTGGAGGTAGGTAAGAAAGTCACTACAGACAGTCAGTCAATCATGGATCGATAAAATACATTGGACATTGGCTGGATGAGGTGAACTCCGTAGACGCGTAGATGACAGAGTTACTTGACTAACTAGAATTTAAAACAGAGCTGGACTGTAAGTCGGAGCTGACATTGTACAAAGAGCAATAACAACAGAGCTAAATGGTACCGAGAGTCGTGCTGATGGATGAACCTCGACTGAGCCCAAATCAAAGAGCTGGTCGATTTATACGGTTTGTGAATGCGTGCTACAAAGTCCGAACTAAATTATGTCATTGTTCGAGTGTGAATCACCTGCAAGGGCTCGTTTCTCACAGTACCCTCCGCGACCACTGGGTGGCGACCGCGTATCTTTAAAGCTTGCGTGGAAACAAGCGACAGACCTGAACAGACACCGGAGCCCATAGAGGCCCATGTTCAGGCAGCCTGCGAAGTTCGTCTGAAAAGTTCTATTGCGGATTTTGCTCATGAAATTGTTCGATCGCTAACACGCACAGAACCGGGCGCTCCACCTCTTCCCGTGTGCAGGAAAAGCATTCAGTCCAATGCCCCCTTGTTCCAACGTTTGATTCCCTTTAACTTTTACTGGCAGATGTAAACGTGTTACTGTAAACGCTGCCGGGTGTCTGTGCTTCTTCCTGAAGAGAACACCCCCTCAAACGGGTGATTTGCATTCTTTTCGCGATCACTTTAGTGCTTTTTGCATGTTGCTGAGACCACGGGAAAGAGAGTAACGTTAGCACCATTAGTGTCACTACGGTTCTCGTGATAACTTCGATTTCCCAGAAAAGAGTGTCACCTCTCCTTTTAATGCCAAGCCTTTTAAAATAGCTACATGCACACTACAGCTGTACAGTCTGCTGTATCACCAAGGCAATGAAACCTGATACTAGTATAAAACATGTCGGGGTGCTTGGTTCAAAGGAATTGTTTATAATGAGGAAATTGGTAAAAGCAAAATAAGAATTATTTTCCATTTTAATGAGGGACCCCTTAAAACCCTCCCGTGACCTCTAAAGGGCCACGAACCTGAGTTCTGGAGCAGTGCGTATAATTTGTTATATGCTATAATTTATTATGAATGGCCTAAACTTGCTGCCCTCCACGTGGGTGTGGATGTCGCGTTCCCATTGGCTCGCCGTCCGCAGCGTCCTGAAGGAGCTCTGCTGTGATTGGCCGGGCTGCGTCGGGGGCTGTGGGCGTATTTTATCGATGGTGGAAGTGGGATACTTTGTGACAGTCTTCACCGTCGATGTTTCGCTGGAGGTGCCGTAGGTACGAGTGCGTGGCGCGGAGCCTCTCGTCTCTATCCGTCTGAGGCCGTGCAGCTTGCGGAGCGTGTGCTTTCCCAGCAAACGCGACCGAACGGGAACTGGTTTTGATTTTATTCTTCTTCCCTTTTCGAGCCCGGGCGGTGTTGGTGTTTAAATGTAACCTCCTGCCTGAAGGAGCGTCCGTGGCGTTTTTCTGCTGACTGCGTACTCGCGCGTCCGCCTGGCGTCGGCGCGTATATGTAGCATTTAGGGAGACGCTGGAGACGGCAACAAAGAAACGGGCCCAACAAAGAGAGCGCGTGTAGTAGAGATCTGGAGGAATACTCTCATTTATCCGGACTCTCGGAGAGCGAGCGAGCGAGCGAGCGATCGAGCGGAGGCACCAGCGAAGCGAGGCGGCTGTGAACGCTGCCTGTGACTCTTAGGCAGAACCAGGGACGCTAAGGGACGGACCGTCTCCACCACGCCGCTGACCCTGTCCTCTCCCCCCGGCTCTGCTCGCCTCGTTTCCCCCCCCCTCCTCCCTCCCCCGAACACAGGTTATCGGATGGACCAGCACCCCAGCGCCCGGAGCTGCACCAGTCGCGGCGCTTCGTCTTGCGAGGCCGTCCCGACGGAGCCCTCCATGAATCTGTACATCCACTCCACCACCGGCACACGCTTCGAGCTCTCCCTGCCCCTGGAGGAGACCGTGGAGGGACTGAAGAGGAGGCTGTCGCAAAGACTCAAAGTCCCCAAAGAGAGACTCGCTCTGCTGCACAAAGAGACGTGAGTAAATGCATCAGCTGAGCATCCGTCCCTTCTGTATATGCAAATGTGGCCCTTTGTCCTGTTTTTAGACTCTGGCCGTGCTCAGACGTCATAGGCCCCGATGTTTAGGCTGCTCCGCGGTTTCGGTGCGTTCACTGTCCTGCCGTGCAGCGATATGCTTTGTTTGTTCCGTGCCTTGAGTTTCTTCGTGCGTGGGGTCTTCGTATCATTAGACGCAACCTTGGCTGCTCGGGTCATCGATACTCGTAAGGAAACTACTGACCAGCGGGGCGCGTGCTATTGGAGTTACGCACAGGGGACGCGCCGGCCACTGGAACAGTATTGACGAGGCGATCTGCAGACTTTGCATTGATTGATTCATTCCTTTTTCATTTATTTATACTGAAGCTTGAACGAATCTCTAATGGTGTGCAGGTCGAACACGCCAAGCATTAATGGGGAACGTCCAGAGATGGTAGCGTATAATGTATTTACTGCAGACCCTTCCTTCTTTGACATATTACTGCATCCTGTGGGTGGGACTGTAGTGTTTGGTTACATGGTCATGACCAGTAATATTGGGAGTCAACAGAGCCCTTTAAGAGTTTCTGGATTTTTGAGCTATTGTCTGGCTAATACCAATGCATGTGTAATAGCACGTTAGGGCAAAGCTGCGTGGTCAAGGCAATATTTAAACTATTGTTATTAAAACGGCAACAAAAGCTTGAGTGTTTGGCGACTCCCATATGAAATAGAGCCAATACTGCAGGTAGTGTTATGTAAAAATGGGAGACGGGCAGGACTCCTGTAATGGAAACATTCAGCATTGTTTTTCATGATCGTCCCCCTCCCATCTATTGTAATCACCCAATAAATCACATCATCCTTTAAAACCCCAAACCCCCATTTAATCCTCTTGTGCACCTCAAACTGAAGACCTGCAGCCATTGTTCAGATGCATGGGGTGAGATTTGGGTCATGCCTGCACAGCAGGCTGTCCCGAGGATCTTCCACAAGACTATAGGCAGTAAAGAGGCACGGCACCGGTTTGTGAGTGGCTGTAGTGAATCGTGACTTGCAGGAGAAAAGCTTTTTTTACCACCAGACATTAACTAGTCGAATCCCAGGAGACCCGGACGTTTATTGGATCACTTAAGTAAACTTTGTTTAGAATGATGTTTTAAATGTAATGTACAACAATTAAATACAGAGCAGCAAATTAGCAGCAAATGAGAGCTAACTGTTGCACTGTTTGTGATTTACTATTATTATATTGGGAGCTAGCATTGGTTTTACCTTGAAGAAATACTTACCTCCACTTAGACAAGTGGCAGTGGTGCCAAATATCCACTGTGAGCGGTTGTCAAGCTCTGCTGTACTTGAAATTGAAATATGACAGCCCAATCAATACTTCCCTTTCATGGAGCTTTTCACCCACAGCTCTTTCTCAAACTAATTTCGAGGTCTGTCTGACACCCCCCCTCTCTCCCCCAGGCTGAAGGGTGTTTGTGTGTCTGAAGAAAGAAGATATTGTCAGCACGGTCTAATTATCTTGTTCTCTCAAACCCTGCAGGCGACTAAGTTCAGGCAAACTCCAGGATCTAGGCATCTCTGATGGGAGCAAGTTAACGCTTGTACCAACAGTTGAAGCAGGATTAATGGTAAGAATGAGCCCCCTTGAGTTTTATTTCAATATTCCTAACAAACACGAGCTTACATTTCTTCCAGTATGTATGTGATAATTGCATTCCATGTAAAATGGTCTAAATTCTCAATTTTTACTTCTTCAGTCTCAAGCATCAAGACCCGAACAGTCAGTAATGCAAGCTTTGGAGAGCTTAACAGAAACTCAGGTAAGACACCGTTTCTCTGTTTACCCTGAAATAATATAGACTGAGCAAAGCTAGTATCTCACCATGGCTGCAATCCAAACTGAGCTTTGGACCTTTTTTGTCTGTCTGTGTGTGTGTGTTTGTGTTGGGGGGTCTGGGAGGTGGTAGTTTTGGTGAAGAACAGAGCAACACCCACATATGACGTGGAGAGAGAGAGATAAGATGAGATGAGATGAGCAGGCTGCACAAGCTCCTTTGCCTGTCTAATCTCAGCCTCTTAAACAAGCCAAGCCAGCCACCCAGTGTGAGCTGTTAGGATATTATAAGCTGCAACACCCTCCTGTATCCTAGTAACATGTGTCACTGTATGTGTGTGTGCGTGCGTGTGCGCGCGCATGCTACTGCAGGGAAACCAGGGCAAACACTGCACTAGACAGCCTGATTTGTGAGCTACTGCCAGGATGAGCGTGCAGCGCTCACCTCCACCTTTCTGTTTATACCCCCTTTTAAAATCTGTCCTCACTCTGTCTGTATGTCGAGATCTAACAGCCGCATGCACGGGCAAGTTTCCAGGAAGTATGCTGTGGCTGCATGGAGATCAAGTGTAATCTCACTCACTCATAAACAGAGCGCTGGATCATCAGATGACAGTATTAGCATAGGGTTCCTGGAAGCCTAGCATGCACAGGCTGAGCGGGGCCTACACCCCCTAGTTACAGTGAACTGCTGCAGGCCTGCCGAAGTACACTACCAATATGAGTCAGCTCGGCTCGGGCCTGACTCACCAAAATGATCAATAGTGAGCGTAAAGTGAAAAATGCAGAGAGCACCGGCCGCAGCGAGAACACGGGCGAGAAGCGAGGCGATAAGGCTGAATGCACACAGACAACAGCGTGACGTATGCAGCCCTCCGCAGCTGACTGACTGACTCACATCAGCTTCCTGTCGTAGTGTCGGTAACGCCGCGCCGTGCGTAGCTGCATCTGTGGTGTGTCTGCGTGATGTCAGCAACGCGGCGCTTCTGGGCAGATAAATATGTGTAGAAACAGAGATTGCACGCTGTCTTCTTCTGTTTAATCAAAGCACGTGGGCTCGTCAGATAGTGCAGTGCGGTCGGGTCCTGGACTGGTTGCGCGCGTGAACTCGCCGTGTCCCTCGCAGCGCTGGCGGCCAATGAGTGCATGGGTGTAGGTGTATGTACTGTAAGCTCGCAGGCCTGTTACTGGATTTGCGCGCGTGTATGTCAGAGCGGTGGCGGACTGGAAGTGAGGCCCGTCCTCCGTATTCGCCGGGCAGTCGCGAGGCAGACGTTCATCCGAGCGCTGACCCGCGGTGACGACTCCTCGCGTCGGTCTTCCTGCGTCGCTCTCTGGCCACACAAAGCGCACAGCGGTTAATTATGAGTCACACACATGTCCCCTTGCTTGCATGCATCGCTGTACTGCAGTGTTTTTAATGTGGTAATCTTAATCCTGCAGCGAGGGCGGGAATAGACGAATAGAGCTGGAACGACAGCAGGGTGAAAGGTTAAAACAAAAGCTTAAAGCTGCTTTAGTGTTTGTACCCAGAGAAATTGATTCCTCTTTATAATTCATGAAGCAGGATGGAATAATATAGATTGAGGAGAGATTACAGATCTGGGTAAGATTAGAAAAGAGGAACACAAAAGCTTCCCCTCATTTCCTCTCTCGGTCCAACTGTGGGACTATCAAAAATCAATCGATGCACTTTAGCTCTTAAAAGTGTCTGACACGATAACCGATACGGCCACGCACCCAAAAATAGCCCGGGGAGACGTGGGGTGGTCTTTAGCGGTGGCATCCTTCGTATAGGTTGCTGGTGGGGGCTCTGCTTTCTGGATCGGGTGTTTTCCCAGTAAGTGTGTGTAACCGTGGAGCCCCGGCTGTCTTCCTCCCTGGATCCGTGTTCTGCTGGAGTTAATAGCCAGCAGCAGCCGGCCAAGCAACCGAGCAGGCAGAACATGACAGCTTCCAGCGCTGGTTCAGACTTTTGTGGAACAAGTTAGATAGAGAAGGTTTTATAGAAATTGAGCCCAGGCAATTATCAGAACTTTTTTTTTTTTTTTTCTTCTCCCCCATTTTCTCCCTCTCCTGTTTCTGTTTAACAGCTCTCCCAGGGCCCTATAATTTAAATGTGCTGCGGCTGCAAGTCCGGCTGCCTCGCTTCCACTTTGATGCCTAGATTCTTTAGCGAGGACAGTCCTGGCTGCCTTAATTCCTCCTCTTGGCATCTTGGTAGACTTTTTTTTTTTTTTTTTTTTGCATGACATCTAAGCTGTATTAAGCCACTGGCTTCTGACAACCCATCAACGTACAGTCGCCTGCGCTACTCTCTCCTCATTCTGTCTGCTGATTTGCGGCTGTGTGCACGGCTTGCGTGTGCAGGCGAGCACCGGCACAGGGGTGCGCACGCATGCACTGTAGAACTGAAAGGATATATTTTAAGAGGATTTCTGATCCTGCTCAGAGAATGAGAAAACGTCTGATCCTGGTGAAATGAACGTGTACTTACAAGGCGAGCGGTGAAAGAGAGAGGGCGTTGAGTGCGTCTGGACGTACGCAGGCAGTGACATCAGCCAGCCACCTATTGATCCTGGTGTTTGACAGAAAGGGAAGGATAATATGCCCCCCTCAGCACACACGGACCGTTTGCTCATTGATGCACATTGATGTTAGAATAAAAGCCAACCAGGCAGGCAGGCAGGCATCACCCACCCCATCCCCCCACTGCCCTTCCCCCCCGTGCAGCCACCTCTTTGTTCCTGTCTTAAAGCATAAGCACCAAACCTGCCCAGCTGACAAACCTTCAAACATACAACAATGATTGAGGGTCACTCTTTAAGTTTGCCCCCCCCCCCACTCCCTTTCATCCTCCATACATCCAAAGTTGTCAGCTATACCAGTTGAGCGCCTCCACAGCAGTTTCAAATCAATGCGCAGTCGGTCCATTCGGAGTGAGGCCCAGCAGCAGCCTTCAGATTGACAAATTTTGCCTTGAACACAAACACAAATTGCTTTTGGAGGCGATGGCTGTGTGCTGCCGTCCTATGTGTCCCTGCAGAATACGCTCATGCATATCTGCTCCACTTTCCCGGCTGCTGCCGACAAGCACCTCCTGTCTTGTTTCCTCTAGATGCACGCCTATGTGGCCGTGGCACAGTTCTGCCGCTGCTCCACTAAGTGGACAGATGCATACGAGTGGCTTCTAACAATCTGTGGAGTGTCACCTCTGGGTCGCCCTGAACTCGCTTCCTGCTCTCTCCCTCAGGGGACACCTCTGTGGGCCGGACAGGTGGAGGGAGAGGGCAGGCAGTGGTTTTGGAGACAGAGATTGTGTGTGTGTGTGTGTGTGTGTGTGTGTGTGTGTGTGTGTGTGTGTGTGTGTGTGTGTGTGTGTGTGTGTGTGTGTGTGTGTGTGTGTGTGTGTGTGTGTGTGTGTGTGTGTATGCATGAGTGTGTGTGTGTGTGTGTATGCATGAGTGTGTGTGTGTGTGTGTGTGTGTGTGTGCGCACAATAGCTCAATACAGATGGTCAATATGTTTTTTTTTTTTTTTTTCTTCAGCCCTGCATTCTATGCTCCGCCTTATCTAGACGCTAGTTAATCAGCAGGATTCACACTACTGGAAATCATTGGAGAGTAATTGTATTGAGGATTTGGGAGTGCAAGGAATTGAAAAATGACGGAGTCAGTCTGTCGATCAATACGAGAGGGTCCACCCCTTTTTATAGCACGTAGTTCCCTCCGTCCTCAAATAAAGGCTTTTGTGCTGCTTAAGAGAGCGAGCCTCTGCTCTTTTAGAATGCTAATTTGCCTTTTTTTGTTACCTAAATGAAAGCAACATAAATTAATTTGTTGCTGAATGTGTAAATCAAATTGTGTATGGAATAAAAGACAATGCTGATCTGAAGGTCTATTCAGTCCGCGCTCATGTAAATCCTGGCCTTGAAAATTGCATTAATAAGCTGATCACGCAGTATTTTAGCACCTGTGTAATCCCCTTTGTGATTCCTAAATGCACAGTGGGAGGAGGGGGGGGATCAAGGTGAGCAGAGGGGCATAATGGGAGGGATGGATTTTGTGGGGAGATTTCATTGTCATATTGTGTACATGTAGCCGTTTTTTTTTTTTTTCTTTTAATTTTAACGCCGGCGTCGCCGTGCATTCCAATGTTTTTTTTTTTCCCCAAAGAGAGGGGAGTCTCCTCTCTCCACACTCGAATCGTGACCGTCATTGTTTCCCGGTCCCTGGCGACGCCGAGCTTTAGTGATTCAAGTAGCAGGCATCGTGACTAGTGGGGCTACGGTGTGGGAGGACCGAGGCCAGGAATATCATGTCTAATAGCCACCAGCGAGTCTAATAAGGCGGTGCGTCAATTAGGCGTGTGCTGCTGCTGAAGCTGAGAGGCGGCGTCAGACGACCCAGATAGATGCCCCGCGTGAAGACGCAGGAAGGAGGAATTTCACATTCAACATGTTTGTGCTGCTGTTTTCTGTCCGGGCCCTTTAGTCGGTGCAGATGAGGTTGTTTTCGCGCAGAGACTGCTCGTATTAGGCCGTCGACGGTGCCCTTCACCATTTAAAATAGCCTCAATCAGCAGGTTTGAAGGGCGACCGGTGTCTGTGCTGTCGTTCGACCTGCAGCGAGGGCCGAGAGGCTCCGTGAGGCTCCGTGTGCGGGCGAGTCGGCTCAGCGCCGCTCATCACGCGCTGGCACAGTTGGAGGGCGAGCAGTGGCTTCAGCGGGAACCCGATCGTCTTGAACTTTGCCTTTTCCTGATCTCCCTTTCACTCGCCCGGTCAGATTCAGCGGAGGCCAGCTGGTCTTTTCCTGCTCCTGTGAGCGCCGTGCCTCCTATCGATGCGAGCCTTTCTTCCACCGGAGGCCTTTAAAAAGACCCCGGCTGCTTTTAGGACTCGTGGCATGATGCAAGACATGGATTTGTTTTCCCTTCCCTCGTTTGGGAGCCTGTTGTTGCATCCTGGGTTGGCGTGCCCCTGACTATTATTAGTCTCCTAGTGTGATCCGGCATCCATGTCCATAGGCTTGTTAATAAGCAGCTGTTCAAAGCACACGTCTCACCTTGTTCGACAGGTGAGCAGCTGCTCTGTGATCATACGCTGTATACTGTAAGCAGTGCATGGCCGGAGGAGATGTCTTTCTCCTCTCACGGATTCCCTCTCTCCGCCCTCCCGTCCTCTATCCTCTTTTCTCCGGCACAAAGCTGCTCAGTTGTTCATGAATGTCAGCTCAGTGCTGCCAGCGCGCTCCATCTTCCCCTCCCTCTCCCTCTGAGCCTCTCATCCTCTCTCTTCCTCCTTCACTCCTTATCTCCCTCCCTTATTTCGCTTAGTGTGCAAAGGAAGAATGACTGCAAATGAGTTCCTTGAACCACAGGGACCCCAATAAATAAAACTGTCAGCCAGAGATGTCGAAAGGGGAAAAAAAAGAGGGAAGGAGCCAGAGGCACACTCTCACTGAATATTTCATCACCCACCACCACTCTGACACCCTACCCCCATCGCCCGCATCCCTCAACCCCCTTCCCTCGCCATCTTTGCCCCCCCCATCCTTTTCCTTCATCTTTTCTCCACCCCTCCTCCCCTGGTTGCCCCTTATCATATTCAGCTCTATGTCTGCAGAGCGTCCGGAGCCCCCTGCTAAACAAAGTACCACCTCTATGAACACTCGCGGCTAAAACAAAATGGTTGATGGCGTTCGCTCCAGGGTCAGCTGCGGTAATGCCAATTATGGGGTATACGCCATACCAGCGCCCGCGTTTCCCAAGAGCAAACTCTGTCATGACCGTTTATATGGCGTTTGTGTTGAGGATAATCATCTTTTGTGTTGCTCTCAGCGAGCGCACACCTTGCTCTTCAGGCTTAAGCCGGGCTCCTCTTTGCATACCACTGCCGCTGCATCAGAAAGGGAACAATAAAGGCCGGTTTCTCTGCTTCTGCCTTAACACAACAAAAGTGGGGCCCTCCGCTCTCCTCGTCCTGCGTCTCCTATAACAAACCTCCATAGACAGCCGTGAGTAGCTTTTGTGGAGGACTGGAATTTGTGGAGTGCTCTGCAAGGTGGAAAAGGAGGAAGAGGAGGAGGGCTGCGGACGTGACGACGGGCCCAGAAGCCTCTTTTGTTTGCCGGTGATATTCCACAAAGCTCTATCTGCCGTCTGTCCTGACGTCAACGGTAGCCAGCCACATTGGCTGCTTTGGCTGTGCTCCCGAGAGCAGACAGGCATGTTTGGACTGGAGCTGAGCTGCTAGCAGAGACCTCTGGGAATCATCCGCTCGCCAGCTCTGAAGCACAGGAGGACCCCTTCCCCCTTACACACACACACACACACACTAACACCCCCCACCCTCCCCTTGATTCTCCCAAGTCTCTGTCCGTCTGGAAGAGGCTTGTTGTTACACGATCACTCTCGCCAATCTCGCCCCTGGCAGGCAGGCGCTCGGCCGCCGCCGCCGCAGCATCCTCCACATCCTCCACATCCTCCCTTCCCCCAGGAAGCGGGCCCCGTTTCAGGTGTTCCCCTCCGCAGCTGCACAAGCTGTTTCGTTCTCCCCTCGCGGCCGCTCCGGAGCGTCGGGGGAAGCCGGCGCGCGGGTTGAAAGCCACGGAGGAGTGGAATTCCACACCTGAAGGTTTGCTTTGGCTCCTCATTGTTTGCCGTCGCAGGCAGAGGAAAGTTGACCGCAGCGATATGAGAGGGAGTCGTCGGATTATAGTAGTTTTAGCAATCCCTGTCATTTTCTCTGCAAATGAGATGCCTTGTGTTTATGTGGGTTTGTGGCCTTTTCATTTCTTGCCTGAAGAAGCCGTTGTGGTGGGTGGTGTATGAACAGAGACCCCGGATGAGTCACACGCCCGGCGACGGAGAGGGAGATCTCGCCACGCAACCTTTGAGCTCTCATGTATGTGATGGAAACAGGGCGCGTGTGAACAACTCCTAAATTGACTTTCTGAGTCAACGGCTGAGACTTCGAGACAAGGAGTGACAGAAATGGAGGGGGGGGGCGTGAGGGAGCGAGTTCATCTCTTGCGCAGGCTAATTTGAAGGCTGCCATGTGGTGTTGAGAGCGCAGTAGGAGTACATGAATTTCATCCTGGTGGTTTTGAATAATCCACACTAGTCATTATAAGGGTAATCAAGCCTCCTATGTTTCTCCTGCTGTCACTCAGCGTCAGCCTTTTTCTCTCACTTTCTCTGGCGCGCACGCACCCATAAAACAAAGGCCTCGTTCATACCTCATATTAAATGCCACCTTTTTAAATATGTTTTTAATGGAAGGAAACATAGGCGCATACATGTAAGTGACCAGCTTTACTGCTGCGGCGGTTGTAGCTTCTTCACAGATAATCAAAGGTCAGCAGCTGGTGAACTGAACCGCGTCTCGTGCCAAGTGTGAGTTGGACACTTTGGATATATGTGGACACAAGGTGGGAGGTCTGAGAGGCCCCAGATCCTCCCTCCGTCTTATGGTCGCGTCTACTCATTCTATGACCACCGTCGCCTCCTCCTCTCTCTCTCATTTACATGTCCCCCACCCATTTTTATATGCAACACTCACGCGTCTATCGGGTGACCTTTCGTACTCGGAGTTTCCTAGAGCCACCTCATTCTCCTCCTCACTTCTCACCCGGCCTCGGGACTGCTGAGTTTATTGTCTTACCACGATGGGGTAATCATGGTGGGTGTGGACTGTATCAACAAACCATTAGTGGCTGAGTTAACACTCTGAAAAGGCCGACTCTCTTATCCTGCAGTCGTCTATATGCGGATTCTTTCTGCCTTGTTGATTATTTACATGTTAAAATGCAGCCGTCAGATGGTCCCATCCCCCGCCGCCTCCTTTCACCTGCCTCTCCCATCCTTCCAGCGCCTTTTTTTTTTTTTTTTTAAACACCATGTCAATACCAAACGTGCAAAGGTCATCCTGGCAACAGAGAGGCAGCGGTCGATAGAGAAATAAATAAGCAGAAGCAAAAGGAGAGAAGCGATGGAGGGCAGCGCCTGGCGATTCGCAGGGTTAACTACAGGCCAGCGACTCAGAAGCACACTCCAAAGGCTGCAGGGTCTGTGGGGAGTGAGGCCTCTGCTCTCTTTTGCCGTCTTTGTATGCGCCTCTCTATTATTTGTTTTGTCTGCTTCATCACTATTCGTTCTCTCCATCTCCTCTGCACTCGTGTAGCTTTTCTGTGGTTCGGCCGCCTTCCTGCCCCCCCCCCCCCCCTCTCTCTCTCTCCGGGGGCTGAAAGCACACAGGCAGTAGAGGTTGTTGAAACCTATTTGGACAGAGGCGTCACTTTGGATTTGCCAGCGCTTGTTGTTTCGGTTTTCTTCTCTTCGGGGAGAACCTGAAACGTCATTACTGCTGAGTCTTCAAGACCCAAAGAAGGTTTCTGACCCCTAAGTGACTCTCTGCTTGCAAGCGCTCGCACACACAGAGGGACTTGGGCAGTGAGTGGCAATACATAGCAACAGAGCCGCAGGCATGCAGCAGCGAGACAAGGGCACTTTTGTTGTTTGGAGTGAATCCTCCAGCCAAGTCGTGACAACTCTGCTGCCCTGTGTGTATTTGTGTGTTAGTCGGGGCCCTGGTGGCTCAGCGGAGGCCTCCGCTCTTGCCTCCTGTCACACGCTGTCAGAGCTCCAAACATGGGCAGCTCTTCCTGATCCGCCGCAGACCTACGGACAATCGGCCATTCTGCGTGTGAGAGGCGGGCGGGCGGGCGGGGTGTATTTCCTGGACGTGGGACTGATTTTTCAGGCCAAGGGCCAGACAGAAGGGTGGCCTTTGTCTCTGAGCTCAGTGAGGGTGCTGACTAAGAGCAGACAGAGGCGCATGGAAAGTAAGCGACTGTGGCCCCTATTTATGTGTGTTTTCCTCATCCCCTGCTCCCCGGCAGATGTAAAGAGGCCAGTGTTACTGGACAGTGATTGATTGCATGATGGGCTAATGTGCTGTATCTGTCTCACTGAGGGGGGGGATCTGAGGATTGTTGTGTGTTCTGACTGCCGTGCATCAGTTCATCAGGAACTCGATATATGTTCTTGGACCTGTAAGTAACGGTGATTATTTTTTCCGTCTTCCTTCAGGTCAGTGACTTCCTGTCCGGCCGCTCTCCCCTCACGCTGGCGCTTCGCGTTGGCGATCACATGATGTTTGTCCAGCTCCAGCTGGCGGCACAGCAGTCTGGCGGTCCCCAGCTCCAGCACCGACACCTCATCACCCGGGGAAACGCAGAGACTGCAGTGGGACAGCCCACGGGGCAGCCCCGTGTCCCCCACCCTCACCCACACTCCCACCATCCCCTCCATCATCCCCACAGCCATCATAGCGCCCAGTTGTCCCAGCCCCATCCTGTCCCGACCTCCCCCTCCTCCCCTGGCTCTCCTTCCTTCCCCGTGCCCTCCACGCACCACCAGCCGCTACCTCCCATTTACCACCAAACGCCCTCCTCCGCCCACTTAAGCCCACCCACTCCTCCTCCCCCAGCTCACTCCCCTCGCCCCTCCCACATCCCAGGAGGTGTTTTCCGCTCTCCAGCCCATCATCATCATCATCACCACCACCACCACCACCACTATCACCAGCCTTCCTCAGGCCAGCCCAGCCATGACGTAGGCCGGGACAGCACTGTAGCCCCAGTCCTCTGCTCGGAGGTAAGCCCCAAAGTTGACTAAAGAGGTATCCCAATAACATGAATGCGGATTGTGGTTTGCTCGGGTCTAGGGACACGTGAGTTGTGTGCATTCTTCAAAACTATAGTGCAGTTATTCATCTGAAGTGTAGTCTGCTTTCCAAATACATGCAAACAGGCCAACCACCACATCCACATGACCTCATCGCTCTCAGGGAGATGCATGAAGCGAAGGGGAAAGCCTGAGGAAGGAGCGTTCGAGGCAGATTTAGTAAACCAGGGGTGGTTGGTTGTGGGATGCTGTTTGTCATTACCTCTCAGGACAGAGCTGCACACACACGTTTTGTTTCCCTCTTGTATACTTCTGGACTTGCGTTATCGTGAACCTATGGGTGAACTACGCGAAAGAGATGGTTTAAAACGGAAACAACAGAACGGCAGGTGCGTTTAGGCATGAGAGGCTTGTAATAGCTGTTCCACACAAACGAACCCGCACACAGTGACTTTTGCCCGGGTTTCGATTTCACTTTCAGACGGTTAAGTTGTCCAAGTTGAGGTGACAGTGAAGCAGTTTCCAAGCTTTGTGTGACATAAGGTTCCGATATCTTGAGGGCTATAGTTACTTAAGTTTTGGTCACAGAGCTCAGGTTTCCTGCTTCAAATCTTTTGTATTGTTCTTGCTTTGATGGTGTAAATGTTATGTTAAATTGCCTGAATGTTAGTCTGAAGCCCTTTAATGCATGTTAACACTTTATTTTCCTTGCAGGCAAACTGCAGCAGCAGCAGCCCCAGCAGTGGCACCAGTCCCTCTGCGCGCTCCCGTAAACCAGGCGCCATCATCGAGAGCTTCGTGAACCACGCTCCGGGAGTCTTCTCAGGGACCTTTTCAGGTGAGGAAACGTGGCTGCTCCCAAGGATAACGAACACGGAGCTCAGACCGGTTCAAACGGACTCTCGCCCTCTTTCAGGCACTTTGCACCCTAACTGCCAGGACAGCAACGGGCGTCCCAGACGAGATATCGGTACCATCCTGCAGATTCTCAACGACCTCCTGAGTGCTACACGCCACTATCAGGGCATGCCCCCCTCCCTCACCCAGCTCCGCTATCAGACGCAGTGCGGTTCTCCCACCTCCCCATCCCCCTCGCCGCCTCCCTCTCCCCCAGTCGCTGGCATGGCGGACCTCTCTGCCAAAGCTACCTCTGTGCCTGCTGGCAGCCCTAGAAGCGCTCTGCCGACTCTTCATCCGCTGGTGCAGTGCCAGAGCCAGATCAGCATGTGCAAACCCCCTGGTGAGTGACTCTACTCTACTCTCTACTAACCATTGTGCTCATGGAGATGCATCATAAACACAAATACACACACACACACTAAGTCATTGTCTATTGGCTTGAAGCGCCTGTAGATCCAGTTGCTACAACTTAGGGTGTGAATGAAATGAATGCTATCTAGATGCTGTCATTATACAGAAATGCCAGTCCTCTGTTGTGGCCAACTAAGGAATTCATTGCCATCTTTGACTCTCGGTGTCCGTTCTCGTGACACATGTTGGTTTCATGGTTGACTATCACTTCTGCTGGGATGATTTTCCACCAGTGTCTTGTTGAAGTTTGTTGAAATTTTCTTTAAAACGCCCACAAAGCAAGAACAGATGACATTCAAGAACAAAACCAGTCGTGGGTTTTAAAAGCCGGAGCAGGAGGAGCGGGTCGTCTTAGTAATGCGCCACAAGCTTCTCCAGACCTGTTCCGTCAGGCTTCACTTTTCAGGAAGCACAGTTGGCTTTGTGTTTGTGCACCAAGGAGATAGGTTTACCCCTCAAGCCTGGGCTGGGCTATGTTTAGATTAGATTAGGCTTCGGTTGGCTTAACCTGCCTCTTAAAGAAGGGCTACAGCTGGGGCACGTATGGGCTGGACAAACTTCGACATACCCATGCCCAAGGGCTGGGCCGGACCAGGTGCTGGAGTTCAGGTGATAAGGTTCACGTGGTGGGCTCGGTGTGTGGAAAAACCCTCCTCGCTCAGAGACGCAGGATGTTGGGTGTCAGACAGATGTTAGCGACCGATAACATTCAGCGAGTGTTGTAAGGTTAGACCGACGGAGTGGAGGGGAGCAGCTTTGTCCTCTGCTGCCTGCTTATCTACCGCTGAAGAAACCGAGACCGTCTCAGTGTTAAAACCTAACGAGGCAAGCACGTATGTTTCCGTTGCCACAATATGATTTTGTATTGTCATAATATTCAGTTGTAGTTGTAGCAACTGAGCTTGGATTGTCCAGTGTCACGCTGCGTGGAGTGAACAGTGGGAATAACGCAGGCCTGTTTTCCTGACTTGGAGAAGTCCGTCATTGAACCCCCACCACTGCTCCCTCCCACTCTCCGTCCCCCTTGTCCATGCTGGTTTCCCCTAGTTGCTGTCCAAATACAGCCTTGTCTGTAAAATCCATCTCTCTGTCTTCTGCCTAATCACCCCCTCCCCTTCTTTGTCTGTGCTATGCATCAATACATTGTCTGTGTTCACTCGGCCTTTAAATAGATAGATTTATTCTGAAACGCAGCCCTGAAAAGAATTTTCTTTGTGAGTTAGAGGGCAGCAAGAGGAGGAGGAGTACACGGAAGAGGGTGGTGGTTAAAAACACAACTCTAAAGCCTCCATTCATAATATGGCTGTTTGTATCCTGTCCATCCGTCTACTGTCCCCTGCCCAAGAGGCATGGCAAAGAATGGATGAAAGAATAGCCTGTCTAGTGGCCTTTTCTGACATTACTGACTAACTTCCTGCTCACGACAAAGACTTGACAGGGGTGACCATCGTGGGCCACGCAGAGATTAGCTCAGACTATTAATCTGCTGGCGTTTTGGCGTGGACAGGGACCGCGTCCTTGGAGGAGGCAGATGGGTAAGCGCCCATGTGCTGCCTTATCAGCCGACACCTGATGGAAGACTTACTGGATATAACGCTTCAGTTGAACTCCGCTTCACGGAAACCTGCCTCCGTTCAGCTACAGGAATAACCCGCTGCTCCCCGCGAGTGTGTGCGCGCAGTCAAACTCCGGCTGAGACAGCCTCTTGAAAATGTCACATAGCTTGGATGTCTCCCGAGAGCCTTTACCCTTTCCACTGCAAGTTCATATGTGAAGGGAGAGAAGACAAGCGTAAATAAAAAGCCTGCGAGCGTGCACGCGCCCGGTCCCGCAGATGCCTGGTTAAAGGCTTGGCGACTGGCTTGGTTTCACAGCTTGGCTCCATAGCTTTGCTGAGGTTGGGGTTTGAACAGGCGAGATTTAGGACGGCCTGGCGGGCTGATTGTTAGTTAAATTCCTTTACTGAGCAGGGTGAACCCCTCCGGCCCTCTAGCCCCCAGCCAAGTCACACCCATTGTGCAGGGGCCTGGGACAGGGGCTGCATACAGGGCACCAGGCTGAGCCATTGTAGGGACAATGAGGGGAGGGCTATGGGATTATAGGGCTGCCTTTTAGTCCCACTCCCAGTGCAGCTGTCTTGGTATCCCTCGCTCCCTCCTGCTGCCCCCTTTTGATTTGTCAGGTCATGTTAGCTTTGTGCTGGCTAGGACCGGACAGGCCAAAGGAGACGTGAGGGAGACTCAGAGCAGAAAGCCTGGATGCTTAACCTTATTGAATCCCGTAGTTAAGCCCTGACCTGTTTGGCGGAGGCGCCGCACATGATCCAGCGCTGGGTCGGATCCGACTCCTGTCACACGGCGTTGGGGAGTGACCCACGTGCGTTGGCAAGCCCGCAAATCCTCGAGCGGCGCTGCACGGTTCAGGTCTGTGCAGCACAAGGCAGCCAAGCACTCCAGCAACCCCCCCCCTCATTGTTTCATCGTCTGTGCACTGACCAAGTCTACACATTAGACAACCAAACTGAAGCTAGAGGTAAAGTAACTGAAGCAACCATTGAGCCACTGTCTTTGATGGGTCGGAGGTTATGTAATGATTGGTCTGATTTGACTATGCTAGAAAATATATTCACATTTATAATGTATCAAACAGTATTATTGAAAATCTGTTTCTAGACAGGCTGCAGAAACAACAGGCAGCGATACAGAGGAACCCCAGGCTGACTCTGCTGCAATGTGATTTTTCTTTCCGTTGCCCCCACCCCCCCTTTCTTTCTCTGTCCACCCCTCCCTCGATCCCTGGTTGCTGAGCAAACACAGTGTTCTCTTTTCAAGATCACAAGACTTATCAAGGCAAACAAACAAACAACAGCACTAAGACAACTGCAAATGAGGGCAAATCTTTATGCAATCAATAAAAGGAGAAGCTCCTTTAATCTCGCACTGCATCTTTTGCTCTGTAGCCCTCCCCTCTTTCTTTCTACCTCCATCCTCTGCCTCTTCACCTTCACCCCCCCGCTCTCTATCTCGTTCCTGGCTGTGTTGCTGGGCTGGGCTGAAAGGCAGGGAAAACTGACGCATCGATTATTCATAGAAGGCCCCATCTTTCTCTCGCTCTGTCTGCGTCTGTCTTTCTCTGCAGCGGTCTGTGTTTACAGGCCCTGGAGAGGAGAGTTTAAGGATGGAAAAGTGTGCTTTTTGGATTGAGTGTTGGTGTCAGTTGAAGGCAGAGGAATAGCAAAAAGAGAGCGAGGGGGAAAGAGCCTGGTGCTGACTTCCTCTCGGAGCCCTTGACTCGTCTTCTGCCGGATCTTCACTTGTGCCTGTTCTAAGAAACTAACTGCTCTTGCTTCTTCATAGTTGTCGTTGACTATGTTATTCAGACTCGAGATAGAGAGGTTGTTATTCAATCGGTTACCCAAGTCTTTGAGTCCTCTAAGGTTATTGTGCTCATGTCAAGCCCTGGTCTCAAGGCAGTGTGTGTGTGTGTGCGTGTATGTGTGTATAGTCTGTTCTTTCAGGCAGCCCTAATAATAGCCCTACTGTCATAAACATAGTCTGGAGATCCCTGCGGCCAGCTGTGTCCGGCCCAGCCGCCCAGGGCTCCGGTAGTGACGCTGATGAATGGCCACATGCACATTCTGACACACACACAGACACACACACACACATCAAGTTTGGTGGAGCTCCAAGCACATTCCCAGAGCTCCTGCCAAGCCAAAGGCCAAGACCTCCTACAACGCCACCAAACTGCCCTTTACTCTGTGTGTGTGCGTGCATGTGTGCATGTGTGCATTGGTACATATGTACTGTTGAGTCATCCTGGTAAATGCACCCATCAGAAACCAGATTGTGTCTACGCTGATTACATTTCGAAGGATAAAGATAAATTGTAGCAGACAGGCAAGGTTTCGCATGTAGGCATGTGTTGGCTTGGTGCCATTTTATTGTGTACGGTCATATTTCCACACAGGCGAGAGGCGGCTTAGCTGTGGGCTAGTCAAAGCCGGGGAATAAGGGAGAGAGGGAGGACTGGGGGAGAACAAAGCCTCACGGCAGCGTATATGGCTGTCAATTGGAGCTGAGGCAGCTGAACAATGGGGGGGGCTCCTAATGTAGGAGCCCCCCCCCCTCCTGGAGAACCCCCTCTTCTCTAAAGATGACTTGCTGCCCTCACACAGCGCGACGCACACATACATTTATATGGGAGCATATTGACGGGCGGCTGAGGGACCGTGCGCCTGACTGATACGCGGGGAAGAGTCTGTTTACCTGGTGCCACTACTCGCAACTGATTGCTCTCGCAGAGCAGCGGTAAGCTGCTCAATTCACTTGTTTAGTATTCAGTGCCAGACAGTGGCGAATATTTGTAGCTGGAGAAAAGGTGCCGCACTGCACGATCCGATAAGCAAATGAGAGGAAGGGGTAAATGGAGCCCACACAGGGAACGGAATTCATTCCGATGGGGGAAGAGGGGGCAGAGGAGGGCCTGATCGATGCAGAAAACTGCCACCTACGGCTGATCCTTTACCCTCCACCCTCTTCCTCCGTCCTTATTTCTATCCCCTCTTGCCCCTGGGGGAGGAATTCCTTAACCTACCACCCGCCCCCTCCCCCCCGACCCCTTTGCCCTCCTGCTTCCCGTTCCTCACACTGCCCCACCTAGCTGTCTCTAGGGAGACTTGGGGAAGAGGCAGGGAAGAGGATGGAGGAAGGGGGCCTGTGTGTGTGTGTGTGTGTGGGGGGGGGGGCAGAATGGGTAAGTGGGGGCATTATAAAGGGGGGGGGGAGAAAAACCCAATCTCTCCCTGTCTCGCTCTCCGCTTACAATTTCCATTCGCTTGCATTTTGTATTGAAAGCCAATAGCGATGTCCTGGGCCTGAGATGGATGGCTGCACTAGAGCTAAGGTTTAATCAATAGGTCTTTTTAATTTGCCATCGATCCACGTTAAAAGCTACTGCGGCTGCTGCTGCTGCTGCGTGCGTGTGTGTGTGTGTGTGTGTCTGTGTGTGTGTGTGTGTGTGTGTGTGAGTGTGAGTGAGTGATGTGTACACACATCGGTGTACACATTGTGTATGTGTTTTTGTGTGAATACATGATGAACTCGAATGCGGATTTGAGTGTGTAGCAGAGGCTGGACGGCCACAGTGCTTCGGTTTATTGACATTCTAGCCCATTATTTAATTATTTCATTCCCAGACAGATACTAATGGAGCTGGCTAATAGATTGCGGTTGCTTTTCCTTCCTTCCAAACTCCTGAATATATGTACAAATGGAATTAGGCCGGGCTCTGCCACCGTAGGGAAGCATTTGCAGTGCAATGCAAGGCTGCTCCCCTGAGATTGGATTCTCCTATAGGCACATCAACAGCTACAAATGCACTTAGTGGCACATCCAGTCACAGGGACATGCCATTTGCAATTATGCGCACTGATATCATGGGCAGCTATCAGAAGGCGCCATATCTGGCTCGTGTTTGTACTGTATGCCTTTGGCCTTGCTGCTGGTGCTCAAGGTGATTTCTGTAAAGCAACCTCTTCACTCATAAGGGGATGAAATAGCAGTGGAGGGGTTAATGATGCTCGGTGGGGGAGGTTAAGCACCAGACTCCACATTACATTGTTGCGTTGTATTGATAGTGGTGTGTTGATGTGCACCTACTACCACACACACACACACACACCACACACACACACACACACACACACACACACACACACACACACACACACACACCTTTTGACTTCCACCCCACATCTGTTAACTGATAAACACAACTGATCATGCCTCCCCCTCTCTCCCTCCTCCCTTTGTCCAGGCGACCGCGTACGTCAGACTGAGAACCGCGCCACTCGCTGCAAGGTGGAGCGCCTGCAGCTGCTGATGCAGCAGAAGCGGCTGCGCAGGAAGGCCCGGCGGGACCAGCGCGCTCCCTACCAGTGGCTGCCCAACCGCAAGGCTGGACGCAGCAACAGCAACAGCAGCATGTCCAGCGAGGGCTCCCTGGACCTGGACTTTGACGATTCTGTGTGGAAACCCGACGTCAAGGCCGACCTGAAGTCCGAGTTCGTCATGGCCTGAGCCGTCTGATCCCACGCGCTGGGGATTAGATTCAAAGATGTGCAGAGCGTTGCTTGGGATTCACCTAGTTGTGAGATGTATTTTGAGGGAGTGGATATGGCAGGACACACACAAACTGTGCAAAGAGGAAATGAACGTGGCATCGGCCACGTGGAACAGGAAGTCCCTGCAGACACTCTGACCTTCACACTTGACCTTGTGGAAAAAGCTGCCGCCGCGGCAGAACTTTGCGACGATGCTTGGATTTGAACAGACTTGACGGTGTACAAGACTTTGGAGGGTACAATCACGGCGATCATACCCGAACTTGAGCATCGCAGAATTCAGTGGGTGGTGGTGGTGGTGGTGGTATTTTCAGATGTTTTGTTTTGTTTTTCCTAAGATTTTTTTTTTGTAAAGCGCACTCTGGACAGCAATGAAGAGATGCACACTGGACTTTTTAACAGGACGGGAGAGCCGGAGGCCTCAGTGTTTCCTAACCAGAAAGGCAAAACCGCCGAACTATGGATTATTCCAAGGGGCATTCTTCTTGATCTCTAAACTCACCAACCAGAGTCCAGTTTTTACCTGTTACGGGGTGGTTAAACTTTTTTCTGTTGTTTTTTTTTTTTTCCCCATTTTGAAACATATTATATTTTATAAACAAAAATATGTAGCATTGTTCACAAAGCATTCAGGTTTTCATATAACAGTTCAAAGTAGTCGTTGATTTGCACATTTTCTTGATTCATAACAGCTGGTCAAAGTGTGCAAGAGGAGGAGGTGGGGCCTGAAATAGAATAAAAATGAATATGGAAGTATTGATATCAACCTCAGCGACGTAGGGTATTGAGAGGAATGATTAATGAATAAACAAAATGAATTCATATTAACAGAAAGTGCTTTAGAGGATTTAAAAATCTTTAAAATGTATATGGAAAACAAATCTATTTTTATTTCTGCTGTTTTCAAAAAATGGCAGCCGCCTGTGGCTTCAGTCAAGTCGTTGACGACCATCAAACACATGCGCGCATCTAATCATCCGTCATAAATTCCAGCCACAACAGATGTTACAGAATGATAATCTCATGTCGAAACGTTGGGTCAGAACTGTACAAGGGGTTTGTAATAGTTTATGTACATAAATGTGACAATTGGCCAAGCTTGATGAGGGCGTGTATGTTTGACTTTAGTGTAATTTGTTCAGGAATCTCCCATGTTTTTGTCTGAATCGTCTTCTCCCAGATTGGCCCGTATTTTACCAAATCATCAGCATCGGCTACAGTGAGAACTAGCAGAACAGGAAACCAACACCAACATAGTGATTTTCGGAAATTGGCCCTAATTTTAAACAGTTATTTTTTTTTATTGGCAAAGATGGAGAAGAAGTGGGATCTGTATCCAGCATCATTATCTAGTGCCTCCACCAGTACATCCATTGACATATCAGGTCAGGCCTTTCACAGTGTTGCTGCTACACACGGGGACTTCAAATGGAGAAAAAAAAAATAAGTGGGAGGGAAAGTGACTTTTCTTTGCATGCAGAAGTGTGAATTTACACTGACCTTTTTTTTTTTTCTATTGATGGAAGAAAAAAAAAACTGAAACTGGTGCTGTGGGAATGAAGGTTGACAACATGCATGAATTTGTGAAGAAAATAAACAATGCTGCTTTTGATGGTTAGGTTTTTTTTTTTGGTTTTTTTTTTGTAACTTTTTAATTCTTTCAATGTTAGAACAACGGCGTCCTGCTAAAGTATTACGACGCCCAAACCAAAACAGATGAAGTGACGTGTGGACTCTTGCTCAGCGCTGAACATTCCTGTTGTGTGACAATGAAGACGAGCGAAGAGCAAGTGACTCTCTCGTGTTCTCTCTCTCTGTCTCCCTCTCTCTCTCTCTCGCCCTCTCTCTCTCCTTCCCGGCGGCTGGTCTTCGGCCCCGGTGACTCGCGAGCACCCAGACGGCCGACGAACCGCTCGGCCTCGCGTGGACACATTCGCAGGGAACCAACAGAGCAGTGGATTTCCAGCACTGTCCGTGAAGCCTCCTGCAGACAAGCGTCCGCCCCGCCTCCTCGTCCGTGCGTCCGTCTGTCTGATCGACCACCCTACCACTATTGCACTCCCAGAGATTGCAGTGAGAGATTACCTTTTGGGTGAACCTCATCTTTTTTTTAAGTGGCCTTACCTTTCACTAAAAAAATTAGACACTTGGGGACAATGGGGGCGGGAATGTTTAGGTTTTTTTTCCTTTTCATTTGGTTTTTAAACTATGTGTATCGTTGTCGGACTTGTTGTCACTGAGGCGCATTTTCTTTCGTCACTGAGGACACTGGGCATCTGTTGTTTTGTGCTTTTAGCTGGTGGAGTCTCTATTATGTCAAGGCTTCTGTGCCTTAAAATGTTGCCCTTGCAGTGTCGGTGTCAGATTTGAGCTTGTTTTCATCGGTCAATACACACAACTGTAGTATTTGCAGCCATGTGAGACGAAGACCTTCGCTTGTTTGAGTGAACCAAACGTTGTTTAAAAATGCTGGTGTTGTTCCTCCAATGCCGTCTTTGTCCCATTTCTTCGTGTCGCTCCGCTTGTTGGTCTCCGTTGTCCAACCCTCGCACCCCCCCGCTCCTCACACAGCCTCACCAACACGGCGCCAACGCCCACCAACCTGTACGACGTCAGAGTCAGAGTAAGACACGTCCTCTGAGGACTCCAGACTACATGCACTTCCTGTTTCCCTGGACACGACATAACGGACAACTCACCCCCCAGCCCCTCCCACATTTTATTTAATTTTTCTTTTTGTATATGTATGAACTATACTCTGTGTGTGCCTCACTTCTGTGTGAAACGCAAAAAGACGAAGCAAAACAAAAAAGATGACAAAAGCATTACAGAGAGGATAAAAAAATGTATGTTGGTGGAATTCTGATCACGTCATTTAAGTTGCCTGTTCTTTCTTGTAGCCAACTATTGAAAATAACAGGATTCAAGAATACAATTTACAATGTTCTAGCTCTAGACCGGTGTAGCACATGTGTGACTGTATTAATTTATGAAACCAAAATGGTAACTGTGAATTATGTATTTCTTTTTGCATTTTATTTTTTAAAGCGGGGGAGACGGTTGTCGGGACACGGCAGCAGCTGATGCTCGCGTCCGGAAAAAAAAACTTCTTGTTTTTTGGTGGAATATAATGGAAACATGTTTCCGAAAAAGAGAAAAAAACGACCCAAAAAAATTAAAAAATGGAAAAAATATATGAATATATTTTTTTTCTTAAGCAATACATTTCAGTGTGACTTGTGATAGAACATTTTTCTTTTTTTAGGTAATAAATAAAAAAACAAAATGAGTACATCAGGTTGTCTCCAGTGAGCATTCATTACCAGGATGTCCAATAACGCAGAGCGAAAGCTGCTTCTCAGTCTAGTGTATCATGAAACATGAGAAGAGGGAATGAAAAATTGCATTAATAAAATATTACTTGACTTCACGGCGTGTCTGTGCTGAATGCTGAGGTTCAGATGCCGTTTCAGCCGGCGACAGCACGTTTGACTTCTGGTTAACCTGCGAAATTTACTGCAAAGGCCCAGAGAGCAGGCTTTGTGTGTGTGGGCGTCTGGGAGGGAGCGCGGGGAGGAGGCGGCCAACAACAGCGCTCCTCATCATCTGCGAGCGCGGCCCGGCTCCAGATGAGACGGAACATGGAAGCGCAGTGACAGATCGGAGAAGGAGCCGGTGCCGCGCCTCGTGTGAAGCCGCTTCCTGACACATGTACTTACAGCAAAAGGTGTTTTGAAGCGGCACTTGTAGCTCCTCGCGCTAGCAGCCAGCGAGGCTGGGAACAGAGAAGGGAACATGAAAGGGTGAAGCTGCTCCAGTGACGCGCCGTAAACAGAGGCAGCGTATTTATGCACTGATCAGTTACACATTCCCTAATAAGAGGGATTAATTATCCAGCTGGAGCTAAAAGCCGGGTGACACGTCTGTAATTCTCTGCACATGAAAAAGGGGCCTTTTCTTCTACCTGACTTCATAAAAGCCTCAGAATCAGTGGCCATAAGTAAACACCTCCTCTCTGCCCGTGACCTGCGATGAACCCAGGGCAGGCCAAGGTTGAAGTCTGGTCAAAGGAGCGTATTGATGAGAGATGGTGCATTGATCGACCCATAGACGAGCCGCAGAGCCACAGACGGCCACCAGAATTACTGCAGCACTGGAGGCTGATGTTCAGCCAGCGTCTATAGCGTGACTGTCTGAACGCGCCGACCGCAGCTGCTTGTGGAGGCACACGGTGAGGCTGGCGGAAAGAAACGTGTGTGAGCCGTGGTGGAGGAGGACGCGGAGGTCAGCGGTGCGCGAGCGGAGCGCGGCAACCTGTTTTTACTGTACATACACGGAATTCAGAAAGTGTAAGGAGAGAAACGAGCGAGGCCAAAAGTGCTCCTTCGAAGAGAAGGTCACGCGTCCCAGTTAGCTGCACTCAAGCAAAACAAACCACAGACGCACAATGTTGACACGCTTTGCCGCGAACGCTGCAGGTGTCGCCGACAGGCCCCTCTCGCTCCCGTCCTGATCGGGCCCTTTTTTGGCTGTTTACCGTTATTTGCTCGACTTTCTACACAAGAAGCGAGCAAGAAACGCAGCGGCGCGGAGGCAAACTCACACGGCTTCCAGTCATACTGCAACTATCTGGAGCCTCTTCTGAGAAGTCACTGCCTATTTCTGACTACATGTGACTGTCAGTCCCAGCCTCCACACCTTATCTGCAAGCTTGCTGTCTGTGGATGTAAAGGCTGACAGAGGAGAACAGACAGACAGAGAGAAAGAGAGAGAGAGAGAGAGAGAGAGAGAGAGAGAGAGAGAGAGAGGCTCAGCTGCCACCACAAACTGAAACCCTGTGGCTCTTGGATCGAGAGGAGTTCCGCAGAGTTGGGGTTTCACACGTTGTTGTGTGATCTAAGATAAGACACGCTCAGCTGTATCCTCCCTTCGCTAGAAGACACACACACACACACACACACACACACACACACACACACACACACACACACACACACACACACACACACACACACACACACACAGCCAGACGCACAACGTATCAACGTATAACGGAAAACATTCCATGGTGTCCCATGACCGTAGGTTCATGACATATATATAGTGTGTGTGTGTGTGTGTGTGTGTGTGTGTGTGTGTGTGTGTGTGTGTGTGTGTGTGTGTGTGTGTCTATCAAATGAAGGAGGTGTTTTCCCCCAGACACACAAACACTGGACTGAATTACTTACTGTAATGCATAGAATGCTGTGATTTCCTGGCACATTTGAGAAGAAACCCCTGTTTTTTACAACGTCACCTTCGGTTTCCCCGTAAATGAAACGTAAAGAGTTTGGGCAGAAGGTTCTGTTTGGGACCAACGAACGAGGACGGGGCACCTTAAAGCTGCACGCGCTGCTGCTCCCGTCTTCCTGCATTTTGCCATTGTGCATTTGGCGTTGTGCTTTCAGGGTTTTACGTAAGAACAACAAACAGGCCTCTGATGAGAGCCCCATCTGCACCAGAGAGCAGTGAGGCGCACACAGTGAGGACGCGTTTTCTTCAGGTCAGGACATCAGAGCTCGGCTCGAGGTCTCCTCCCCCCTCGGAACCAGGGCTGTTTGCACGGTCAGCAGGGACCTTGTTGTCTTTTGTCTGTTTGTGTTTGTTCCGTGCACAGTCCAACGAGGAGAACGGTTTTCTGTTGGACACGTTACCTGATGGGTATTTATGCAGCTGTGAGGCTGTGAAGGGAACCTTTGATATCGCACAAACAGACGGCCAGTTCCTCTGCGGACGGCGAGCCACACATCGCACTCCGAGGCGCTCAGCTGTCCGGCCCCGTCAGCGCGGAGCCGACCCCGGAGCGCGACCCCGCGACCTCGCAGGGAACGGCGCAAAGGTCACGGTTAAAATAAACCCTGGAGGCTGGGCCAACAGGATGCGCACACCCACCCAGACACATGGACAAGGGTGGAGGAAGGAAGCGGATGTGGATCATTTACATACATGCATACATGCATATATGCATACATGCATATATGCATACATGCATATATGCATGTATGCATATATGCATGTATGCATGTATGCATGTATGCTGTATGGAGCTGTAGGTGGACGGTGGCGTCACTGGTCCATGAGCATGAGGACACGCATGTCAATGGGCAGTTTACAAAAGAATGTTTGAAAATGTTTACTCCTCGTGAACAACAGTGGGTAACCATGGTAACAGCCAAGGCGAGGCAAACTACAGTGGCTCTGTGGTAGTGGTGGCACTAACTTTACTCCTCGTGTGTGTGATTGCGTGCGTGTTTCCACAAGTTAGGCCACACGTTCTCCTCGCTGGTGTCCCCCGTCTCTGTCTCTGTCTCTCTCTGTCTCTCTCTCTCTCTCGCCCTCTCTCTCTCGCTCCTTGTATGAAGACGACCAGGCACATTTTCAGCAGTTGCTCCAGTGACCTTTAGCAGCTGCGGGGTGAAATTCACCGAGCTGCGTTGTCGCTCGCGCTTCCTGCCTCGCGTAGAAACACGCATTTGGCGTCACAGACTCTCGTGTTGCTCCGCAGGTGAGGCCCGTGTGGATGACGCTCCACAGAGGAGAACAGGACGTGTTCTCATGCGACACAACAACACTGCAGCTCCATTCGCCCTGTTTAACAGTCCTGCTGATAATGGCTGCACAGTTAAGGAGTCGTCCATGAGCGGTGCCTCCAGAGCCTCACCTGCAGCAGAGGCCTAATTAGGCTGAGGTAATTGTGAGAGGTGCACCGCTGAACGCGCCTCCTGCAGAACCATGCTGTTACTCATTAAGAACTCCATAAAAGTGCAGGCCGGCAGTGTGGATGCCCTCCAAAAGGTGATCACAGCAGCCAGAGCAGACAGGGCAGCCAGCGTTTTCACATCCTGATACCAGCAACGCTTCCATCCGTCCATCCATCCATCCATCCATCCATCCATCCATCCATCCATCCATCCATCCATCCATCCACCCACCCCTGGCCCTCGTTAGTTAGCGTAGCGCTGCCAGTGATAGAATGGCCCTACAGTGAGCTGAAACAGCTGAGGTCACAGATACAGACCAAGTGCACGACACTGCGCGTGTGCTGACTGTAAATGAGCAGGGGCCGAGAGGAGCCCAGAGACGCCGGGCAGGACTCTTATCCTGCTAATCAGCCCAGAGCACGTGGGACGGAGGCTCCAGCTCCACGCAGACGCGAGCGCTTCCTGACAGCTACCTCTCACTCAGTCTCCCCCCTGCTTTTTTTGTTTTTTTTGGTTGCCTTGCAGAGCACGTAGCGAGGAAACACCAGCGGTGTGCGTGGGCTTAACATAGTTTCCACTGAAAAAAAAGGTGAATTGCGGGAGGAGAGGGACGGCTCTGAAAAGCCGTTCTTCGCAGGATGCTCGCTCGTTTGCTGGCACTCACGCTGCGAAGTAGTAGCAAAGAAAAAAAACAAAACAACCCAGCACAATTAACACGAGGATCAAATAACAAACTCCATTCTAACCCACAGCAAACTGCTCCATGTACAATCCTTTGTTCCACAGTCCCTTGAAATCTCATGTCAAGTGGCAAACGCATTTACATTCCATTTAACTGTAAGTGGAGATAATTGTGCAAATGGGTGCAATTTTGAGCGTCTGATAGGGAGCGTGGCACAGTGTGTGTGCGTGTGTGCGCGCGCGCAAGAGTGCGCGTGCGTGCGCGCCCCGTTAATGGTGTTTATTTGACTTTGGGGGAAGCCCTGTGCCCATTGTTCCCAGACCCCCATATATGGTAATGTAAACACGGCGCTTCGTAAGCTCTCTGGAGCGTGCGCACTAAAATGAATGAGCACAGGAAGACCCGCTCCGGCAGGAAGTGGCAGCCGCTGCCATGGCAACCAACTGAAACCCGAGGCAGCGAGGGAGAGAGCCTCGCGCCTCTCGCTCGCTGTCTTGACGTCATTTCTAGTACGGCGCGACTGAGCGGCAGCAGCTGCGGCTCACACGCGGGACAAACAAAGAAGTTTCATCAGAAAAGCCACGCGAGAGGGACGAGGCAAATATTTTGTCTGCGTTTCAAGACCCGTGCGTCAAAGCTAAGTAGTAAGAGCACGTCAATAAAAGGAGGACGGCTGAATATGCAGATTAGCGGCACGGCTGCAAAGCGTCTTTAAACGCCTTTCTAGAAATGGATTCAGTGTTTGTGACTCGTCAGAAGCAGCGGGTTCAGGCCTCAGGCGGTGAATAAATACAGCAGCACGCAGCGGTGGGGTCAGTGCTGATGAAGGTGCAAAAACATGGGAAACGGAGGACGAGAGATAAGGAGGGCCAGAAGCGACCCTGACACGCTGTTTACTTTGTAGGTCACAGCTCGGAGGAAGTCGTAGCTTTCAGAACTGAACCGGCTTTTGCCTCGGTTCCTCGCTTTCCTGACCCGAACGGCCGCCGCACGGCCACGAATACGAAAAGAAATCGATCAATAGGTGAAATGGGGTTTTCGGTGAGAGCTGACGCCTGCTGTCCACGCATCCAGGCCCAAGAAAACAAAAAAAACATGACCTAACCTGCCCCCCCCCCCCCCCCCACACACACACACACACACACGCACTCATTAACCATCTTAAAGCTGCTGCAGGATGGTAGAATTGGGGCTTTACAGAGAGGTGGGGGTCACATTTCATTCAGCCCTTAAGGCTAAATCCATAGACAACAACCCTCTTTTAAATGGGTAGGTGGGGGGGGGGGGGGGGGGGGGGGGCTATTCTGTGGGACTATAGTGAATAAAGCATGTGCAAGAGGATAGGGGAGCTCACGAGGAGGTGTGTGTGTGTGTGTGCATGCAGATTGGGGGGTTGTCTGAGCCCACACTGAAGGAGTGGTTTCTGTGACGGGTGTCCGGCTTCAGTCTCTCTCTCACACACACACACACACACACACACACACACACACACACACACACACACACACACACACACACACACACACACACACACACCTACAGACAAACATCTGTTTCTTTGCCCCTATAGGTTTCCAGACAAATTTGTTTCCATCTTGCCCCCCCCCCCCCCCTCACCAATTGGGGTGTGAAAAGCACAGGACAGGTGCCCGAGCCTCTCAGAAATAGTCCCCTCCTCATTAGCCCCTCACACACACATACAGAAACATTATTCATTGTCTGTTTGTGCTCGTGATTTACGATCGCAGCGCTCCCAGACGAGCCGCGTGCTCACACATCTGTGTTCGGCTGCGGTGTCTCCAGTGTCGCCCGGCGTTAGCAGTTGCGTTGCCAGATCTTTGGAACGATCTGGCAACGCAACGTTCCAGTCGTTGGAACCTGTTAGATCGCTGATCGTCAGAGGACGGCAGGGCTGCAACACAAGCGCTTCAGTGTCAGGGTCCGTCACGAGAAGGAAGACGTCGCCGAGGCAACACAGCGGCGTTATTAAGATGCTGTCAGTGAAGAGCCTCTGACAGACAAAAGATAAACCAACGGACAGAATACGCACAGATTCATGAATGTTGCTATTTTATGTCATTTTGATCATTATTAGACATCAGGCCTCCACTGGACTCCACCAAGGGTGAACCACTTGTCCATGGTGGGATGAGTGGAACGTCTAGAAGCCTTTTGGTATGTCAGCCCCCCCCACCACACACACACACACACACACACACACACACACACACACACACACACACACACACACACACACACACACACACACAACATTGAGGGACCTCTTGTACAACAGTGGGCAATGATCAATAGGGATTTTGTGTGTCTGGTCGCCTGTGTGTGTACAGTGTGTCTGTGATAGCCATTTGGCCACTGTTTCCCAGTGTGCGCGTGTTTGCCCGTCTCCATCTGTGTGTGTGTTTAAGTGATTTGGGGGAGGGCGCTGTGGGCGGGGGGGGGTTTCGGCTCAGTGACTGATAGGGCGGTGGGCCTGGGCGTGCGGGTGCCCGGGGGACCGGGTCTGTATTGGCGCACTCAGTAGAGAGGCTTTCTGTTCCTGCATCGATCCCAACGTGTCAATTAGACAGGCTCAAATAAACCCCCCCCCCTCCATCTCTCTCCCCCTCCCCACCTCTGCAGACCGGCCGTACGCGCAGGCTCCCGTGTAAACGACACCCGCACGTCAGCCCCCGCGTCACCCGAGCCGGGCCGATACCAAAAGGGTCTTCTGGGTTAGAATTGACCGAGAGCCCTTTCGGCCCCGGCATATTGTTTTTCGCCGTGACCCCGACCTTCGCTGCGAGCAGTCAGACAACACGCGTGACGCTGCCGGTATCATGTAGGTGCATTACCTCTCATGGCTTTGATTTTCCCTTTGGTTTCTCTGAAAACCAACCGCTGTCGGCAAAAATGAAAGCAAGGTTGCAGCGGGGCCCCGAGCTTTGTTTTGGGGTTTCAGAGAAAAGTGATCATTTGCTGAATAATATCATGAACCCTAGTCGTTGGCTCCTGTGTAAAAACTTTCAATTCCGTTTCAGATTAAAGGGCGCGTGCTGTAAAACCAGTTCAAATAAAGACTACACATTACTGAAACGAGGAAAGGATGAAACTTGATTTAAGCATTTTTGTTAGAGTCCATAATGAATCAAGTAGTTCAGCCCTGGTTCAGAAGAGCAAATATTAGCAATGTCATCACCTCTAATCCTCAATAATTGGGCACATTTTGTTTGCCGGAAAAATCCATGTGTAAACACAACAACATGCCGACAACTGGGAGCAGCCCACAGAAACCAGCAGCCGAGGAAGAAGCCAGCGAAACACAGACGTGTCAGTAAGAGCTTTGGTTTAGTAGGAGGTGGTTTCCCCTCTTTGTCTTTGACCTGGGCTCACTACCTGCTGGTGCAGCTGCACATTAGCGCCGTCAGCCATCGGTGGTTGGACCGCACGCGTGAGCGCACGGCGCCGCAGACGCCTGAAGATCTGGGATGAGGCTGTAAAATCGACTGGGTCCAAACAAGCCCCACATTACGAAGACAGATCGGGGGTAAGGCCTCTTGAAGATAAAGACAGTGAGAAGTGGGTGACCCCCTGACTGGAAGTGATAAACCGGCACAAGCCCCCCCAGACCCAACGCTTTACGCCTCCTCCTCTGCGAGAGGACCCTCCCAGCACCCGCCGCGTCCCACCCCTCACGCACATCAGGGGGATTTACTGTGCACTCGTCCACAGTTCTCAGACGGTCACAAACGCCCTCTGGGTCGATCCAGGTCGAATTCAATTTGTAAGATATTATGTATTGATCCCCGCGCTGCATTCTGGCCACGTCCCCGCCCTCTGTGAAGTCCTGGCAGGTGCTCATTGACCCGCATGCACGAGTCTTTGGATCACCATCATCATCGCAGACGTGCGGCAGTCTGAGCCAGTATTAGGGCCTCAGGTGGAGCCCTGTGGTCTGTTGGCTGCACATAAAAACAATAGCTTTCTAACATCTTACTGATGTGAAGTAATGCAGATTTCTCAGCCTTTGTTTCAAGTAAAGACTTGAATATTTAGCGTATGTAGAGACCCCACAGTGCTTCCACTAAACATCACACGCTGCCATTTAGCTCAGCCAACAGGCTCTAAATCTCCCAGATCAATAGTTGTTCCCTAGTCTCTCCATTAAAGCCACAAGCAAATAATTCAAATGAGATAGTTAAGCCCCTTGAAATATAAATTGTGGAAAAAACAATCTACATCGTGATTTGGACATGTGATGTATGGGCGCCACACTTTCTGTGGTGAAGTAGCAGGGAACAGGGAGGGAGCGTGTATAAATTTGCAGGTTAAATCAATGACCGCCTCAACAGGATGAAGCCAGATCTGAAAAGCTTTTGTTACTTTTCTACTCTAATAACGTGAACATTTCAGGCGGTTCCAGTTCATTTTCTCATTAGGCAAATTGCGGTAATACACAAAATGGCAGTCTGGCCTAAATGCACCAGCGTCAGCACAGAAATAAAGAGAAATGTGCACCGGTGACTGACACGTAAACAGACGAGCACAAGTCCTGCATGGCTGCCACAGATAAGCGAAATAAGGTCACATGCTAACAGGAGAGAAAGCGCTGCGCCAAGGTGAGCAATGGCTATGACATTTCACAAACTAGGCTAATTCCCCTGAAGATTTGAAAGGGCACGTTGCACATTATTGCATCACGACGGTGATCGGGTTCAAAGCGTACCAGAGCCACTGTTTCTTTTTCGTTTTTTGTCTTTTGCAGCATTTTTTCTTTATTTTTCTGCACCCAGAAACGTTCAAAACGAGCACACGCGTAAATTAACGCGCTCCACGCTGAGCGCTCTTAAACAAAGCCTGAAAAGTAAATACCCGCCGAAGTTACTAAGTGGAACAAAGGGAAATCTTTAAAGAACAAGTGGGGAATTAAATGTGCAGAATTCCTTTGTCTCAGACGGAGCGCAGTGAGCACGCACGTGGCCCTAGGTGGTCGACCACGTGCGTGTGTGTGTTCATGAGTGTGTGTGTGCGTGTGTGTGTGTGCATGAGTGTGTGTGTGTGTGCGTGTGCGTGCGTGCGTGCGTGCGTGCGTGTGTGTGTGTGTGTGTGTGTAAGGGTAGAGCACAGTCACACACTGCAGGACAGTAGCTGTGGAGTCCTCGTCAGCATGTGGGATTCCCTCTGTTTACTCCCCCACTTCCTGTCCCAGCAAGGATGCATGGAACACTCTCTGGCTCCTCTGGCAGGAAACACGAAGCCGTTCTGCTTTGTGACTCACGGCGTGACCTTCAGCCAAGCCCTCGTCACATGGCAGTTTTAAAAGCAGCCAGGGGGAAATTCAAATGCTCCAGGAATACAATGGTTTATGATACTGCACGCACCGACTGCAGGGTACGGATGAAGAAAATAGCAGCTACGCAGACGTCACTGAGCCACTTTTAAATGAGACATTCTCAAAAAAGACACCAGGAAACACATGGCGGCAGCTTCCAGAGGAAGTCAAGAGTCAAAAAAACCACTTTGTGTATATATTTAGCACTGGAATGTATTAGACTGAACATGTGTTTTCCCCGTGTCTGTGTCTCTCTGTCACTCTGGTAATGTGTTCTGCTGTGTAGCTTAGTCAGATGCCATTGTCTGCTCGACAACACAAAACCCCAGTGTTCTGATGCAGCCTCGTTTCTGTTTTCTTTCCCACGTATGAAACTTTGTTGCCGAAGAAAAATAAAAAAATATATATTTGGTACGTTCTCGAATTGGATGCAAGTAAATCAGAGAGCAAGCTTCTCTCCTACCGGCTACCAAACACTGCATCAACATCTCATCAGCGTAAAACGGTTCCTACTGCAGGCGGCTCACACGTGTTCAGCTCAGATAAACTTGGTGAAACACGGGATTTCTTTTATCGACTGCAGATTCAATATGAGGCAAAAATAACTTCTGACTAATTTCTTGCTATTCACTTAATGTCATTACTCCTAAAGAGCTAGTAATTTGTTTCTGTTGTTGAAAATGTACTTCTATAATGCCCCTGACTGTGACAATTCAGTGCTCACCCAGCCGCCAATAAAATCTGGATATACACAAAAACTCAAGTGATAATAACGTTTAAATTAATTATTATTATTGCGTTTAAATGTCGAAACATGAAAGTTCAAATCAGAGTTCATTCTCGTGGAATGCCTTTAATTATTCCCATCCTGTGTCTAGTTGACGTGTCATTCCTGAGCCCGCAGGACCCGCATGATAAAAAAGTGTGGTTCCTTTCAATGAGAGCGCTGTCTCTGAAAATGACCGTGCATCAGTTCACCTTCATTCTGTTTCAGAGTCCACTGAAAACAGATCAGCAGAAAACCTTCAACTGTGTCATGGTGGATAAACGTCGACTGAGTGACGACTGACTTGGTTTTTTTTTTGGACTTGACTGTGTTGGACGCATGCTTCCTTCCCTTCCTTCCTTCCTTCCTTCCTTCCTTCCTTCCTTCCTTCCTTCCTTCCTTCCTTCCTTCCTTCCTTCCTTCCTTCCTTCCGTCCTTCCAGCTCCGTCTGAGCTCGGTGTCATGGGCCTCCAGTCAGAGGCGAGGACGGCGGTGGGCCTGGACTACATCAAACGCACACCAGACTCTGCAGCCGGAAGACAGGCAGGAACCGTGAAGTCGGGCTCAGCTTCACCGCTGGCTAATGTCAAACTAAAAAAAGAAGACCTGAAGCGAGCGTGTGCCGCGTGGACGGGGCTAGTCAGGCAGGTGGGGAGCAATGCAAGGCAACACTGCCTGCTTTTTGTCAGCACATTATTCTGCTAAGCCTTGTCTGAACACGACGCGCAAGGGGAGGGGAAATGAGAATATCTGTGTTTACGTCGAGCGGCAACTGTTTCATCAAGCCTTTCCTTTGGTCGAGGCAACACAAAATACAGTACAAGCTGCCTTTCTGAGGCTAAAAGGGTTTTTTTGTCAGTCCGAGGATGAAGGTAGACTTTCCACTTGACCTGTGTATAATCAAAGAGCGTAACTACAAAACCAGGGTCTCTCTGTGGTTTCCGTCCTGCAGCTTTTTGACATTTAGCAGAGCCGTCTTCTGACTTAATGAGGTAACATGCGATTGGTGTCTCGCTCGTGATTCATTCAGCCTACTACCATTTTGTTGCTGACTCTCAGGCACAAAAAAACAACCTCAAGGACAATGAGTTCGTGCTGAGCTATAAATTGATGTATTGGAAACTGTACGTTTCAGAATCCAAATCCAAACATGTCAGGCGTGAACAAGACCAGGCAAGATTTAAATCAAGCGCTCCTCCAGCACCTGGAGAAACAAGGACAGACCGGACCGGATCATGGTGGCCGTCAGCATAGATCGCCTCAGCCAGTCTGGGAAGTATTGATCCCCTTGATTGATCTGGGCCCTGTCCATCTGCCGGATCCCGACCTTAATGCCACAGAGTAGACGGGCGGAAGAGGTGGGGAGGGTGGGAACGGACAGAAAAGCTAAGATGGAGCAGATAAGAACACAGATAGGATGGTGCTTCAGGAACCGAGGGGAGCGGGCGAGTCAGGACAGCTGGCGTTGATAACTAATCTGTCAGTCGCTGGCGCTTTTTGTAAAACATGAAACCCAGCAACCTGATAGCATGAATTAATAAATGAACAATTTCTCCTACAACAGGGGCCCCCTGCTCTGTCAGGGCTTCTTTACACAGACACAATAGGCGCTCAGAGGGGCCCACGGGGTGTTCATTCCCTCAAGTACTAACTACACAGACCGCTGGATGACTGAGAACCACTTGATCAGATAATGACGCCAAGAACCGATATCCTCGCTCGCGCAGCCGCTGCAGCAGGACGCGGCGGCGAGAGATCTGTGAATAGCATATGGGAAGGATCCAAGCGCCACTTCTCGGTTTCTTTTCTTGGTTATTTAGAGCGGGCCTAATAAGCAGTGTGGGTGGTGAATGAGGAACCATTAGCTCAGTGTCTGAATAAAGCTGCCTCCTCTCGCTCCTCTGCTCCTCAAACCCTCCCGGCAATGTGAACACCTGCACCGGGGGACAGGAGGGGGAGAGGGGGGGGGGGAGAGAGAGTGTCAGGGTTAAGGGGTGGAAAAGCTTAGGTGAAAAGAGGGAGGGGTCAAGGTGAAGAAAGAAAGAAAGAAAGAAAGAAAGAAAGAAAGAAAGAAAGAAAGAAAGAAAGAAAGAAAGAAAGAAAGAAAGAAAGAAAGAAAGAAAGAAAGAAAGAAAGAAAGAAAGAAAGAAAGAAAGAAAGAAAGAAAGAAAGAAAGAAAGCTGTTCTTGAGATGCATTTATTCTCGTGTTTAGTTTGTTGATGTAACTGATGACAAAAGGGGAAAAGAATGAGGCCGCGGCGTTGCGGTGCTGAGTGAGCCTGTCAGGGGCCTGATGTATGGCGGGGCAGATGCACCGAGGGGAGCGGGGAGGTGGGGGTGGCTGTAGGGCTTGGCCGAGGTACGCGAGCAGACGGGCCGCGGAGCTGAGGAGAAAGAACAGAGCGCGGGGAGAGGAGCAGGCATGCGAGCTATGTGATGATTATCAGAAAACACAGGGGCCGTCTGTTCTCCGCTCTGCCCGGGCTGCGAGGCACATGGCTGGGCCCCTGAGCAGGTGTGCGGGGGGGGGGGGCAAGAGGAGAGAAATTAGAGGCAGGCGAAAGGGTGGGCGCCATTAAAGAAAGAGAACAGAGAGTAGACGTCCAAGTGAGAGAGGTGGAGGAGAGGAGCACGCGTCGCTCAATAAAAGGTGCTCCGACGCTGGAAGACTTCATGCCTTCCAGCGCTCGGCGTCGCTGCAGCAGCAGCAGCGCGTCGAGGGGCCGATGGCGAGGAGAGGTGGGTGTAACCGGATCACCGTGACCCCCCGCTCACCCATCAGCACCGTGACACACACGTTATGTCACTGGGCTGTCACACACACACACACACACACACACACACAAACCTTTCACCCAATTTCCACATTTCACTGCTCTTATTTTTATCTCCCGTCTGTTGCGCGACTGCACAAGGTCGAGTCACTCGTGTGTTCAGAAATCGGACAGTTAAAAGGAAAGTGGTTCTTTCTCGAGCGGCGTCATTCATTTCTGCAGAACTGCTCCACTTTTGTGCACCGTGAGTTACACTCTTATGAATGCAGTATGAATGAAGTGACATGCGATCGCGCCTCGGCCACAGCCGCACACGTGAACAGTGAGCAGCTCTTTATTAGAGTAAATGCTGTAAAGCCTCAAAAACGGGGCGAATAATCTGCTGGCGGCTCCGCAGGGCGACATAATGAAGCGCACATAGAGCTGGCGTGGGCCCGCACGCACGCACGCACGCACACAACCCTGTCGGCCGCCGCCGCTGCTTCTGGTAAACTGCGCAGGCTGTGGGAGTGCAGGGACATTTCTCGCTAAGGGAAGTGGTGGGTTCTTGCGGTCTCGTTTTAGCCGTGCGTGTTGAGAAATGGCCGAGCGCTGCTTTCATTTCGAGCTGAGAGGCTAACGATTACGCGGCGCCGCTCGTGCGACGCAGACGCAGATTGCTTTTTTGTTTTTTTGGCGCCGCATCGCTGAGCGCCTCCGAGGCCGATGTGCCACAGATGAAAAATAAAGAGGAGCAAACTCATATCCACAGACACGTGCGTTGGAACGGCTCCGGCCTCGTATCTCTGCACGTCTCGGCCTCGCAGCGTGCGTGGCGTGCGAATGGACGGCGTTGCCAACAGCACCAGCTAACGTGGACCCGGCTCCTGACGCTCGTATTGTTCTCAATTTTACGCGCTGCGTTGAAATACGAGTCCCCATCCAGCAGCAGCGGGTGGAAAAACAAGCAGCGCTCCTTTAATTGCTGCGGAGTTGTCGTTAAGCTGCACCGGCGCGACCGTTGCGCGCGCGCACGCTCGCTCGCACTGTGTTTCCGAGCGCTTCCTTCTGTGGTCAAGGAGGACACTGATTAATTGCCGCGAGGCCAGCTGGAGAGGCACAATTAAGATTCCATCAGGATAAAGGTGGAGGTAAATTATTTACATTAACAAGGAGGCTCGGCTCGCTCAGGCCTGTGTCCACAAGCGGAGACGGGAGCTGGAACCCGTGCGTGCGCTTAACTAATGAGCCGCGCGTGCGCGTCGGGTGCGTTGAGGTGGGGCGCTAATGAGGCACCGTGGCCACTGAAGTACCCGCCCACACTTTGTGTCGTGACGCCTGTCAATCATCTGGCAGCTGGTGCCTCGTACCTGAGGGCGTCCGTGTTTGTCCGTGGGGCTCCACCAGTGGCTCCATGAACCCCAACCACTTGACCTTATTGATGAAGCCCGGGGGCCATCTGCCCCTCAGAGGAACGACTTCTGCCTCATATCGACTGCTTGTTTCACTCCTGTGTCCCTGGCAGCTGGTTATTTCTCAGTGAAATGATCTAATATTTCAGAAGGCATGAACATTAGAGGAAACGATTCTTTTCCTCAATTCCTCCGCTTGGTCACATCTTCAAAACACCCTGAGGACATGCACCTCCTGAGTTAAACTGGTTCCATTCTGTCCAAATGCAAAAGTATGAAGTCTCTAACATGTCGATGCAGCACTTTAATGCACTTTTCAGCAAAGAATAATGCTCTTGATTTCAGATTTTGAATAGATGTTATACATATTTTACATTATTTGCATAAATAAATGAACAGTCATGCATGCATGACTGGTTCATCGGTATCTTTCTGCTGCATCGTCTTCCTCTTCACCCTCTCCTCGGTGGCAGAATGATGCCAAATGCCACACGCGCGGCTCCTCGCAGGCAGAGATGCCCTTGGGTTGATGGGATCCCTCAAAGTCCAGCTCCTGCGTCTCCACGCGCGCTCCCCCGTGCGTGTTTGCATAGTTGTGCGGCTGCGTGCGCGCGTGTGTGCGTTCCTTCCCATCCGTGTGCCTACGCATGTTGAACACGGAAGCCAGTGTGTGTGTATGAGAGAGAAAGAGAGAGAGAGTGACAGGGACTAAAACAGAGAGATAGTGTGTGGGTGGGATACGTTTTGACAAAGTTCCCCATTTTTCAGAAATAATCACTTGTTCCTGTTACAGAGACAGAGTTGTGTGACTGCGGGGCTGCTGAGAAGGCAAAGCCAGAAAAAACACCACTGCTTTGCTTTCTGCCTCCCTCGCTCTGGATGCACCCGACCCCTGTCCTGTGCCACGGCTAATGAGGGGGCGTGGCTGTCACTGGAGGCGTCCAGGCTAAATTACCATATTAATTAGCTCATCCTCTGACCGAAAAACACAGAACTGAAATGTCACCACACTCACATTGGCCATAGGAAACACAATTAGTGGCAGTCATTATTGTTTTAACAGCGCCCAGCTCTTCCCACTCCATTTCCTGCATCCTCCATTCCTCCCACTCCTCGGCCCCGTCTCCCGTCCTTCCCCTCCTGTCTGTGCCGTTTGACCCGGACAAGCCTTCCTGCTTGTTTGCATTGCAGGCTCATATAGGAGAGCATGCAGGGCAGAGTCAGTCACCTTCTCTGGCAGTGGATTCTGTCACAAACCTGCAGCTTATGGCCATTAAGCCGAGCTGCAGTAGTCGCCTTCACTCACCGGGCTCCGTGAGCTTTCGCGTCTCCATACTAATGATGTCACGCTGGGCCGAGCTGCAGGAATTTCACTTTTGACAGAGAAGCAGACAGTGTGTTTTTACCATGACCTCTCCCAACGCATCCCAGTCTGCCCTTCATCCACCTGCTGCCACATGGTAAACTTCCACAACAGGCTTTCTGCTACGCTCAAATATTATTACTGTGCGCACGGCTTTGTTTATTCTACGAGGCAGCAAGATGATGAGACTGCATTCGCGTCTATGATTGATGATAGTAGAAATGATGCTGAAGCTAAATAGACCTCTTTGCTGAACGCACAGCAGCTCGTGACCCCTTTTGGACCCCTCTGCACTCCCTGCTCGGCTCTGAGAGTTGTCGGCTGTGTTCAGGAGCACTTTGCAGCAGGATAAACTTTAAATTCCAACCTTAAACCTTAAAGTTGGAGTTGAGCTCCTTCCTTTTTTTTCCTGACAGCTCCTGAACTCCTCTCTGCTCCTGGCAGGTTGCTCAGACGACACTATCTATTAAAGTCTTAGTTAACCTAACGGGTGACAGGTCCACTTATGGCAAAAAGGGACAAATATCCTATTCCTGCTTTATTAGATTTGATCTGTGGGTGTTGGGCAGCAGCTCTGACTCATGGAACTATGACTCCGGCAGCTCACACGATCTGCCTAAATTGAACAGCCATGTTTTCCAACAAACTTTGGACATGAGCTGTGCTTGAATATAGGAAGAGCTTATATGTAAAAATGGAAAGGAGCGCGCGTCGGTGCCAGCGAGGCAGAATAAGCATGTGCGTGCCACATGCCGTGTTTCTCCTGAGCCCAAAAACTGACACCGCGCCGCAGCAGACCCCCTCACCGCCCCATCCTCCTTTGAAGGAGGGATCCTCTGTTCGTGTGCATGTCTAGTGCAGACATCTGAAGACTAAGTTAAACCAGAGGGCTCAGATCTGAGCCCGGACGGTGCCTTTGTGCTCGTCTGTGCCCTCGGATCGCTCTTGTGGCTTTGACGTGAGCAGATATCACATGCGTGTTGACTGGGTGTAACCCCACCCCCTCCCCCCCAGCCACCCTATGCGTGCCTGCATGTGCACGGTGGTGCCCCCCACCCCCTCCCCCCAGTCTCTGTGCAGGGCACCAGAGATGCGATAGACCACATGAACACACAGTGCGGCTGCTGACAGGAAGCAGTTTGTCTCCGGCTCCGTCCTAATCTCACGCGGCCAGGCCTCGGTCTCATTAGGTTAATGGATGAGAGGTTTACCTCCAAAAACAAACGGCGGGCAGGAAAGGTCTAAACAAATGAAACTATTCTGTGGATAATCTTCTTATAATGATGCTTCACGGGACTCTGAAGTCAGAGTCTGTGTTAAAATGTCATTACTTTGAGTTTTAAGCAGGCTTTGAAGGACTAGGTGAGACTTGGATGTTGGCCATGTATTTAGTATATTCTAGCTCCGTGTGTGTGTGTGTGTGTGTGTGTGTGTGTGTGTGTGTGTGTGTGTGTGTGTGTGTGTGTGTTTATCCCTTTCAGGAGCAGTTTTATCAGCTTCTGTGATTCCAAAGATCCCGAGCAGCGGTAGCAGCAAGTCTGTGCATCGTGTTAATGTCTTTAATCCAGTGGGTCTGTCCCCTTGTGCGGCGCAGTGACAGGTCTATAAGCGGGGACGGATGCGGCGGAGGAGGCGCGAGGGCCCTGTGACATGCGGCGCGGCGCCGCGTGCAGCCGCCGAGGCGTCTGCCGCACGCGGGAGCGGCGCTGCCTTTGTGGGAGGACGGAGCAGCCAGATGATCACACGTGTTGTTGGTGAGTGAGCGTGCACAAGTGCCGACGCTGACCTCCAGTCTCGCTTTGGCGCCGCCGCGCTTGACAACTTGTCGCACGCGGTCTGATTTAGACGCCGCGCGGCGAGAGGCCGAGAGAGGGCGACGCGAGACGCCTGCGGAGAAACGAGGCAAACAAACAAAATGTCGCCTCGGTCACGTTTTCATTCCGATCACATGGGCCGAGGATCCACGCGATGAACCAAAAGTAGAGTTTCGCTGCGAGTGTGAGTTGTGTGTTGTGGTATTGTGAGTTGTGAGGTATGGTTTTCACTTTGATTCCGTTGGCACTGTGGGGGTGTTCCTCTTTTCTTCTCTTCTTTCCTCTCCATCCCTGATAGAAGATGCCGTCAGAAGTCTTCTCCAATGGGAAGAATGCGACAGATCCCACATTGTTCATTGTTGTTTGTCTCTTATAGAGAGAGCGAGAGGAAGGGGGGGGGGTTCACAATAGTGTGGGCCTGGAGAGGGAAAAATGGATTTACAAAGATCACATTTTCATCCTCTTTGATCTGATGTGTTAAGAGAGGGGTTTTGGTGAGTTGGTGTATGTGTGTGGGGGGTGACAATGTTTGCATGAGTGTGTCATGACAGTGAGTGGGGGGAAGAAGAAGAAAAAAGTCTGTGAGAGAAAGGGACTGTGAGAGGAGGGAGGCGGGTGCTGAGCTGTCCTCCAGGCTGAGATGCATGAAGGGAGGAGCCTCCATACGGGGAGAGTGGGCTGCTTGCTCACCCCTGCAGCTCTCCAGGGGAGCGGGTCCCCATCAGCAGCGCCGAGCTCCACCCCGCCCGCCAGGGAGCACGGAGAGGGAGAAGGAGCGCGCCTCTCCTCCCATAGCCCTGGGTCGCGTTCTCTTCCTCCGCGCGGAGCTGAAAATGGGGGAAGCCATGCGCCGCCTCAGCCTCGGCCTCGGCACCAAAGAAAACAGGCAGACTGCTAATGCCAAAGAAGTGCTTATTAAATCCCAGGCAGCCGCGCCGCTGTGCTGTGCAGCCAGTCAAAATACCAGCTTGTTTGTTTATTCGGCCTGCCTCCTTCTTATTTCGCACGGCTCCTCCGAATAAGCCTGGACTTCTCTGTTTGCCCCCCCCCCCCGTCCTTTCATCTTTCCGTTAGCGAGAAGTGATGGGTGTCTCAGGCAAAAAAACATGGGACATGACAGCCATGTAGGAAAAACATGCAGATGTGACAGTATGAGAGGGCCACTGGAGGGCAGGGAGAAGGGGGGAGTATTAGGGAGAGAAAATGACAAGCACAAACAGAAAATCTGAGGCACAGCAAGAAAAATAAAAAAAAAAGATATAGTGTGCCGTGTGGAAAGAGAGCGAGGGAGAGAGAGAGGAATTGCCTGAGGGGTGAAATATTTGAAATAGTGAAGGAGATTGTTAGTGTGGAGAGAGAGCGAGGGAGGGTTGGGGTTCGCTGTGAGCAGCAGATTGTGGGGGCGCGTGTTGTCGAGGTGGCCCAGGTCCCTGGTGCCCTCCTGTTTCATGGCTCTCACAGCCTGTCAGTGAAAACAGCCCAGCCATGCAGACAGCTGTGCTCAGGAGGCTGCGGGGGCAAGAGGAGAGGAGGTAGGAGACGAGGGAGGAGACAGGAGACGAGGTAGGAGAGGAGGAGAGGAGAGGAGAGGAGAGGAGAGGAGAGGAGAGGAGAGGAGAGGAGAGGAGAGGAGAGGAGAGGAGAGGAGAGGAGAGGAGAGGAGAGGAGAGAGGAGCTTTCTTTCCCATTTTGCTCCTCGTCTCCATCACTGTCCTCGTCTCTCTCCAGGCGAGCCGTGCCGCCATTCCATCCCAGTCTCTCTGCTTTTTGTTAGTAAAAGCACCACAAAAGAAACAAAAGCCTCGGTTGACATCAAACACGCTCAACATCATTTACATGTCTGCTTGTTCACTGCGTGTTTGTTTTGGCCGTTGTCAGTCAAATCAAAGCATGTAGACTTAAATGTCCTCCTTCTCCGTCTGTGCCCCGTATTAACCTAGTTCCTCAAGGCTGCAGAAGAAGAGTGTGTGTGTGTGTGTGTGTGTGTGTGTGTGTGTGTGTGTGTGTGTGTGTGTGTGTGTGTGTGTGTGTGTGTGTGTGTGTGTGTGTGTGTGTGTGCGTGTGTGTGTGTGTGTCCTGGCAAATTAAGGGAGAAGCATTAAATAGAGCGACGGACGGGCAGAACCACCAGGCTGCCATTTCCACTCTCCTGAAATGAATCACAGGTTGCTGCTGGAGTGATTTTTATTGGCCCTAAAATCTCCCATAGCCACGGGCTAATGGGACAGATTCATCTTCACTCCCACAAACAATACATCTCCCAATGTGGAGACTTAAAAGACTATGACAGCCTGTCATCCAGAGCGTCTGGATGCGTTAGTCCCTTTTTGTGCTCATGTCCTCGACATCAGAGGGATCACACAGATCAATGCTCTCTCTTTTTCTTTTGAAGGAACAAGCGCCCCCGTCGCCGCTGCACCCTCTCCGTCCCTCACAAAGGCCTCCATTTACCTCTCCATCCACTCCCACCTCCTCCCCCCAGCCCTTCCTGCCGTCACGGCCTTGTTTATGAGCCTCTCCTCTCGACGGACAGGTTAACAGAGGACCTGGCTCGGCTCAGGCCCACCATTCGTTGCCTAATAAGACATTTCATCTCCCTCCGTACGGTCCCGCTCGCCGGCGGCAACGCTGCCTCCCAAAGCCGCTGAGCCTGAGTTATGCTTGCGTGCGCTGCTCTCAGCTCTGCGGAGGCCTTCAGGTGCAAAACACAAACACATTTCGCCCAATCAGATAATGAAATGGACGCCGGCGATACAGATGGGAATGGTTTTTCAGATTTTGCATCATATATTGGCTTCCTGCGACGCTGCCAGCGCATATGGTAATAACCATACATCACAGAGCCGCATGAAAGTGGTGGCTCGGTAAATGTGGGGGAAAGAGCAGGCTGTTCATGTTAAATGATCAAATGATTCTTTTTTATTCTAACTGTCTCAACATGTTTATGCATCCATCTACTACCTTGACATCCACTTTTGCCCATGCTACATGTTGTATATTACACCCCACATTGCCTGAACTTCACCAATGCACAGAGACTTCTGGAATTATTAATACAAATGGTAAGTACCTAGTTTAGCTGCTGACATGTTGTTTCACTTTATTTACTGTTCTCATATTGTGTTTTGTGCCTCGGGGCCATCGTACCAGAGTCCACAATTAGAAACAGAGGATGAAAACCAATGAAAGTAGCTTCCAGTGCACAAGGTTACCCTGTAAATCAGCTCCCAAGGACACAATAACAGCCTCCTGAAAACACTGAAACACAGGGACTGTGATCTTTTACTGGGGGACGAATGAAAGACAGGAACTGGTGGAATGAGGAGCCGGGCCTGGTCTGTAATGCCGGGGCTTTAGTTGGTTTAAATCACCTTGACTGGCCAAACGCGAGCCAACTCCCTCCTGTCCGGAGGGAGCGCGGCGAGGGAGGCTCTGTCCGGTAAACAATGTCTGCCTCGCCCTCTGGAGCCCTGGGAGGGAGAGGAAACAGCACGTCCTTGGGGCCTCAACTTTGACCCCCCTCCCTGATGAAATATGGGCCCTGCCCTGTGGTGCAGACTTGTTTGAACTCCAGTCCCTAATGGGTAAGTGTGTGTGTGCGTGTGTGTGTATTGCAACACTGTGCAGTTTTGAAATACAGCCATGCGATTGCAAATAAGCGAAGTCAGAACTAATAACCTGCTGGATTACTGACAATGAGAGGAGAAAGAGATGTTTTGATTGTGGTTCTGCACCACTGGAAATAATGGGCCTAACATGGGTTTGGTTACTGAGCCTCTTTCTTTCAATGAGGACAAATTGCTTCCTACTTTATTGATTGTGGAACAACTGAAAGATAAAAGGAATTCTGAGAACCCCTGCTTCCTTTGTGTCCCGCGCTAAACATGAGTTTACGCAATTACGAGCGCTCCCGTGTGGTCGTCAGCCGCCCTCCGCTTGTAATCGTCCCATCTGTGTGATTGTGCGGCGTGAGCGAGCGAGTAGCGGGTGTGAGGAGTTGCGAGTGTTTACGCAGGCCGCGCTGGTGCCTCGATAGATGTGCTAAGAAATGACCTATGTGTAATAGCAGTCACGCTGTTCATTCATATTCAATATGAGGGTTTGGCACGCGATCCGTCAGCGGCGCCTGTTGACCTTTACCGTACCGACGAGCAGCCGTCCTCCTGCCTCAGATTTATGACCTCTAAAACAGCTGTGTGGAGTTGAACTGTGACATTTTGCAGAGATGGAGTCGTATAGAGCCGGTTCTGGTGTGACGCGGCAGAAGACGGGAATCCAACGCCTGTGCTGTAACCAGGTGTTTTGCAGGTCAGATCTTGGCATTAACAACAGATACAGGTTGATTCTGTTTCCCTCCAGGTCCTGTTTCTGGTCATTTGGACTCGTCTCTGGTTCCATGGTAGATCTGGAAACAAGCCGACTGTGTGCAGGCTGATCTGTGGGCCGTCCCTCTAATTAACCAGGCATGTGTTTCCATCTCTGCGCTTTTCAGTTTCAAGCGACGGATAAAAAGGAAGGATGCCTTTTAGCCGACGCAAAAATAAAAGCACCTTCAGACTGTGGATGGTGGCTACAAGTGTCCGTAACCTAGCAACCAGGGAGTCGCTGGGTGAGGGAGAGAGCGAGGGGGAAGAGGTGCTTCCTCCTGGAAAAAAAGAACAAAACCCTGACACTCATGTCAGTTTATTCACGTCTTTGTTTGAGCAGCTACTTTAAGACCTTTGAGGTTTGTGTATTTTTAGCGTCATCTCTCGCTTCCTGTCTTTTTTCCATGGGTGAAGACCATTTAACCCTCCTGTGTTTCTGCTGCGCTGCCTGCATCTGCTCCACAGAACCGCATGGGAGGACGGATTTGTGGGGAAAGGAGGAAAAGGGAGGTCGGCAGTGGTTGGGAGAGCGTGTGTGTGTGTGTGTGTGTGTGTGTGTGTGTGTGCGATGGCTCAAGATGCGGGGAACAGAGACGGGAGGAAAGCGGGTGAGGGCGGAGAGAGACCGAGGGAGTGTTTTCCATCTGTTTTTTGGCTGAATGTCTTCTCTTTTTCTCGTTTGAGGCCATCATGCTGGGCAACATGTTTTTTTTAATATGGTTGTTTCACCATCTGGACTATTAGCCCTTACAGAAAATTGTCTTTGTCATTGTTTTCACCATATTTTCGTAGCAGCACAAACTCATGTTCGGCTCGGCTGTATGTGTTGCTCTCTGTTGTTCATAACAACAATGCAGAGGCACAGATGGCTTCTGTGCATTGGTTTTATTTATTTTACTGCTGCTAAATTTCAGTTCTTCACTGGCTAGCAAATATATATATATATATATATATATATATATATATATATATATATATATATATATATATATATATATATATATATATATATATATATATATATATATATATATACTTATACTTAATAAGCTGTAATACTTATTACAGCAGACGATGCCATAATAAAAGCAACACACGAGCCTTCACAGCATTGCTGCTGCAGTGTGTGACGCTGGTGGACACTAATGCGGTCACATGTTCCCAGCGTCGCGCTGCAGACGCGTGGAGACGACTAAAGACATCACTTTTACTTCTTTAAGACTCTTCTTTTTGCCATTCCCCATCTTCACCGTCATCCCGAGCCGCCTCAAGTGACAACACTTAAGGCGATCTGTCAGATTTCAAACAGCCTCCTCTGGAGACACAAATTGCTCTGTGCCGTCTTTACACGCGCACTTCCATTCCTCAAGAGCCATAAGCAAACTCAGATGTGTCACATCTGCACACGGCTCTCGAGCGCTTGAATATGCACGTTCAGAAAAGTACAGTCGGCTGCTTTAAGTTTAGGAAACTAATAAAATCAGGCTTTGAACACAAGTAATAGACTCCTGTATGATCATCAACATTGTCTTACAAACGTAGAAGTCATGACCCTGTGTGAGTAAAAATCTGAGCACAGCTGCTTTTTTGGTCCGTGATGGCAGGTGTTGGCGTCCTCTCTCAGTCTCCTCCCATTCTCACCTGCGCCCTTCTCTCTCTGCTCCCTGACTTTGCATAGTCAAAGCGGCTGCCGCTGCGATCATTTACATGGCGCTGTGGGTGCGACAGCCTCGACGAGGAATCAGCGAAGGAGGAAGTCGTACGGGGGGGGTCGAAGGCCTGCCGATGGAGTCCCAGTCCCGTCCTCTCATGGATCCCGTGGCCTCGTCTGTTTGCGTTTCCTGTGAAGCCCGTGTTCCTGTGTATGACCTGCAGCGCTTCCGGGCCTCACCTCCGCCTTCTGTGGCTGCCATCACCTACACGCTGCAACCTGCAGCCCGGGCTGATAAAAAGGTTACACTCAGACTTAGCTTTTACGCTTGACGTGAATCTTTGTCATGCAAATTTAATTCAATTTGAATATTTTACGGGCATTAGATAAGAGATGAGAAACATTTCTTGAAAATCGAATCACTGGGTGTTTACCTTATAACAACCACTTGCTCCAGGTCATGGGTTTTATTAACTGCTGCATCACCCCGCCGCCCCATCCTCTCCCACTCCCACTCTCTCTGCCCGAGGTGGTGGGCGACACCTTCCACCGCCTCCTGCTCCGTCCCGGCATCACCTGCACCACCCGCACCACCCGCACCTGCGTGCGCAGCCTCACACCTTCCCCTGTCCACCGCGGCTCAGCTCAGCTAACATGACAGGCCGAGCAGATGATGATAAATGCAGAGGAGGAAAAGCAATTACTGGATCAGTTAGGTGTAGTAGGGAGTGCTCAGGGCCCTCATTACCAGCAGACTGTGGGGCTCTGGATGCCCTCACACGCACTGTACATCTGCACCGGATTCTATGCATCAACAGCCGCTTTGCTCAAAGCTGCATCTGACGCGTACCTACAGTACATGCAAAACACGCAGGAGCGAGCGCTAACAAAAATGAGATCAAGAGTGCCAAGAAGGATGACAAGCGCACGGCGACGCACGCACAACATGAATAGGTTAATATCAGCGCGCTGGTAATGCACTGTGCTTTTGTTAATGGGAGCTATACAGCTGCATGACGTGTCATCTGCACACCTGTCAGAGCCGAGGAAGCGGCGTGTGTGGAGCATAAGCCGAGGAGAATGAGGGAGCCGGGTGATTGACAGCGGGACTGAGGTTGTCATAGGGACAGCAGCCGTCCTCGCTGTCCCCCGAGGAGGATGTAGGAACACTAACAATACGAGAGAGACACATATACACAGAGAGGGAAGAGAGGGTCTGAGGAAGAGGGAAGGTTTGGATTTACCCAGCAAACACACGCACGAATGCATGCACGCACGCACGCATACACTTTTTTGCAGGTTAAGACAGAGGCAGTTGCCGAGGCTGCGTGTGTGTATGTGAGCGGTGGGCGGTGAGATCGCAGGTCAGGCCCACGCAGTCCCCATTCAGCCGTACAGTGTGCAGCTCAGAGGCCAGCGTGGCAGACGAAACAAAGAGGAGCTGCACACGCATGCAGGGAGAGCAGAGAGAGAGACGCGCACACACACACACACACACACACACACACACACACACACACACACACACACACACACACACACACACACACACACACACACACACGCTCCTCCCCCTGCTGCCGGGGCTGCTTCGCCTCTGCATTGCTGCCCCCTCTCAGCCATAGACATGATTATTATTGCTTCATCAAGAAATCGTCTGAACGTTAGAGAATAAGAGCAAATATTAAGGCACGTTAAAGTCAACAGAGGCACAAAGTGGGAGGACACACAGGCAGCAGTTTGATTTAACACCAAAGTTTTTCTACAAATAATTCTGGAGCTATAATTTGTGCATTGAGCCAAAAAAAAAAGAAAAGAAAAAGAAAAAACATAAAAAAGAAAGAGTAGTTTTTAAGTAGTAGTTATATTTTTGTCTGAAAAGTTGTGTCTCTTGACAAAATGTCCAGCCACAATTACATAACAGTCTGTGGCTCCTGATTGTGGGCTTGATTCACCGCTACATGCAGTAAACATGTGATTACAAAAGCAGCTTGAGTTTGCTGGACATGTAATGAGTGATTACGCTGCGGTTCACCCTGGTATCACTTTCCGTTACCTTGGCTGTCAGATGTTTGCTTCCTGGGCTCAGCCACATGTAGGATCACATTTGGACCGGACAGGATGTTCTAAACAAGTTCACGCTCCAGCGCCGCTGGGAGACGGATGATGTAGTGGCACTGTAGGTGGTGAAGATACACCGAGTGTGTGTGTGTGTGTGTGTGTGTGTGTGTGTGTGTGTGTGTGTGTGTGTGTGTGTGTGTGTGTGTGTGTGTGTGTGTGTGTGCGTCAGCGCCAGAGCGAATGTTTTTTTTATATGGGCGAGTGGGGGTGGCAGGGCTATAATCTGCTCCAAACTGCTTGCGGGCAGAGGCGAGGTGGGCGAGACAGTGATACAGAAAGAGAGCAAAGGAAGGAGAGAGAGTGTGTGTGTGTGTGTGTGTGTGGGGGGGGGGGGGGGGTGAGGACAGGCAACGGAGAAATTAGTTGGCAACAGAAGAGGAATAGGGAAAGAAATAAGAGAATTAAAGGAGTGGAGGTGAGCTGCGTCTGCACTCTCTCTCCCCCGTGGTCACGCTGGGCGTCGCCGCATCGCGGCGGCTAATTCCGCTGACATTTACGCCGCTTTGTCGCCCTCCCCGTGACGCACGCGGCCGCCGCCGTCGCCTGCGCTGACCTCAGGTGCAGGCGATGAGGCCGAACCGGGTCTGGGCCAACGACAAGGCCCTGAGAGGAGCTCTCAGAGCGAAGGTCCTCCATTGTGTTACTGTATTATACAGCGCAGCCTGAATAAAATAGGATTAGTGTGGGTGGAGGAATAAGAGAAGCAAACAGTGTGGAGAAGAAGTAGTGAAAGAACCTAAAGGAGGGAGCAGGAAGAAATGGGAATCTGACTGAGTGTGAGGAATTTACACATTTTGCCGTCTTCAGTGCCAAAGTTTGCACTTGGGCTTTAAAGTGCAGATTTCATGAATTCGCTTAACCGCCATGAAAAAGTTTTCCAAAAGGCTACAAAACTCTCCAGGAGTTTGACTTGTGCATCACTTTACCTGACACCATTACTCTTCCCACAATGCCTTGCTGTGTAACCTCTGCACTGCCGCGCTTCACTCAGCATCAGCAAAGAACTGCAGGACTGACTCTAATGATATATGTCATACATATTAAAATGCTGATGTTAAAAGTACAATAAGATTTAAATCCTTTATCGGAGCTTGAATTTAGTGTGCTTGTAATTGAGAACCTTTCACACTGATGATGATGATGATGATGATGGATCTTCATCTGGTGTACGCTGGAGGTGATGCTGTCAGGCCTGCTCCTCGTGCATAAAGTGCATGTAGACGTTATGACTACTAACAACCAACAAGCAAAACGCTGGTGCTAACGTGACTTCATACCTTCCAGGAGAGGGTCGTGGCCGACATCATCTGCCTTGTCTCCCACTTGATGAGGACACGTCAGGTTCGCGGCTCAGCTTTGATTCTGCTGCTTCATGTAACATGCGGTCCTCCCTCGCACTGCTTACTCTCTCATCTGCACCTTCTTCTTGTGTCTCTCTCTCTCGGAGACTCTCTCTCTCTATCTTGGTTAGAGGAGAGATAGAAGGAGAAGGATCCGAGAGCGTACGGTCTCTCTATCTCTCTCGATCTCTGTCTCTGCTTATCTCTCTCTCTCTCTCTCTCTCTCTCTCTCTCTCTCTCTCTCTCTCTCTCTCTCCATTCACGGCGAGTGTCTCCCTCCCCTCTCTCCAGGACCCACCGATACACAGGTATGTGGCAGTCAGAGAAAACAAAGTACTGTTGCTCCATTACATAACGCTGCAGCTTTAACTTAGACAGAGCGGGATCCAGACGCTGCATGTGAACACATCCGTCTAACACCTGACAGCCTCCAGGAGGAAACAAGACGTGTTCACCGTGACACAGGAGGAATCCTTACTCAGCGCGCGCTCTTTCCTCAATTGCTTTTGCAAATGACTGAAAATGCAAATATCTCTTTGTGTGTTTTAACGCTCCCAGCTCACGCATGCAAATGATCGATAGAACGTTTGTTGACTTTCTAAGTCAATGACTGTGCACTGACTTCTCCCTTTTATTTTTATTTTGTTGTTCTGTGCGTTGGCTCAACCCGACCCTTGACCTCACACATCAGGAGGATCAGCAGAGTCCTGGTCACTGACCGCTCTGGATTAAACTTAGTTCCTCCTTTGGTCTTTCCCTCTGAAGTCCTATCATTGTTTCTGCAAAGCCACGGGTTCAAATGCAGTTCATGGCTGGAGCAGGAATGATACGGAGGCACGTTATCTGCAGTGGGACCATAGGAGTGGCACCAAGCAGTCGCAGATTTACCGCCGATCGAGCGTCCTGCTCAGATGAAGATATGCTCGGTGACTCTGCCTTTTAACCCCATTCCACGTGCTAATAATTCCAAATGGGCTGGTAAAAAGTTGTGCATGGAACAAAAAAAAAACTGTAATGATTTTACTTGTGCAAACATTCAGAAGTGAAAGCAACATGGCTCCAGGACTGTTGAGGACAAAGTCATTATGATTGAGCTGCAATCTGTGACCCCGTCTTCACAGTCCCTGGCGCTCATCCGGTGGGATCTAAGTGATATTGACAGCTGAATAAATTTTCTGCATGAAATCACGCCCCCCCCCCCCAGCATGCATGAACCACCGAAGTGCTAAATAATTACATTACTTTCCAGAGGCTAATTTGTCTGAGAGCAATAATTCTGCTCCCATAACACCAGCGCTGCCGATGTAGATGTGGGCTCATTATTGGTAAATAAAAAGGAGCCATATCTTATTGCATATGTCGTA
>NC_040884.2:25776221-25788721 GCF_900634795.4 Betta splendens
GGATAGGCAGCGAAATCCCCTTTTCAGCCACCACTACTTATCCATGTCCCTGTGTTGTCTCTTTCAAACAGAAGCGCCTCGCTCCACATGCATGTAATCTAGGTGACAAGAGAGGAAGAGAAGGGGCTCCAGCGTGCGTGACGGCGGCGGGTCATGTGACCGGCCGCGGACGGGGGGGAGGCGGCGGCGGAGGGCGAGGGGACGGAGGAGGGGCTCCCGGTCCGATTCAGGCCCCACTGTATGTCTGACATCAGCAAGTGAATAATTCATCCGCAACTTCACGTGTGAATTATTGATGGCTGCGAGAATGCAGGCGTGCAGAGGGTGGCAGAGCCTGACGCAAGACGGAGAAAAGAATCAGCATTTCGTCATTATTTACAGTTTAATTCCAACATGATTTATTCACCGTCTGGCGTTTAATCAGATGAAAATAGATTTTAAAAGGGTTTTTTTGCTACTGTCTGTCTAATTTACAAAGCAGCAACAATGAAGACAAGTGGTTCAAACAGACCTTTTGTTCTTTATACACTGATTATTCACTTCTGTACTCATCTTTTTTTGATAACAAGAGGTAAAAGACACAAATAATAAAGCATTAGTATATTCTTATAGTTGACAGTGTTGGACATTTGCTTGTTTACTGATGTGGTCCAGATGTATGCAACATACACTTGTGATCTTTTCACTCTATCATTAATGCCACGTTGACATTTGTGGTCGTGAGAAAAATGTTTTGACAGCTGTTGGACAGACTCCAGTGTAATTAGCTACAGATATTAATTTCACTCCCAGGATGAATTTCCAGTGCTTTATTTATCCTCAATTTTGTAACATCTCATCATCTGGTCAAAATTTGAAATGTTTATGATTATATATGGATGGATGGATGAACGATGGATGGATGGATGGATGGATGGATGGATGGATGGATGGATGGATGGATGGATGGATGGATGGATGGATGATCAAATGTTCTTACAGCATTACTTGTCCTTTCAGAATGTACCAAAGAGGCCTCCCCTGCTCTCCATGCCTTTTGTTTACTTTGTACCCCCCCCAACTTCTGCATCAGCCAGAACTTGTGTGTGTGTGTGCGTGCGGGTGTGTATGTCTGTGTGCATGTGTGCATGTGTGCATGTGTGCGTGTGTGTGTGTGTGTGTGTGTGTGTGTGTGTGTCTGTGTGTGTGTGTGTGTGTGTGTGTGTGTGTGTGTGTGTGTGTGTGTGTGTGTGTGTGTGTGTGTGCGCGCTTCACTTTCTGGGGGCGTAGCTGTGCGTCTGTGTGTGTACATGTTGTGTACGTGGCTGTGCTGCCTGTTCAACGGAGGCACAGGGCCCAGACACTTGGAATCATTTAGTGAGAATTTCGAGTGTGGGAGGAGAGGAATGTGCGCCCAGATAAAAGAAAGAAAAGTGAAAGAAAAACAGAGCAAAGAGAGGGGGTGGAGAGTGTTAGAGATAGACACAGATATAGACAGAGAGAGGGCAGGCAGGGAAAGCGTGGCAGGTGAGGAGGAGACGGAGGAGAGGCTGGGGAGGGGGAGGAGGGGGAGGGGGGGGGGGGGCGCACCTGAGAGAGAAACACTTGGAGAGGAGGAAGAGAAGCTCAAGACGAAGACGGAGGGGGTGAAAAGGAGGGCACGGCGGAGGGAGACGGAGAGGAAGGAGGGAGGCAGAGCGCACCAGACAGAGATCTGGAGCCAATGACAGACAGTGGGAGCAGCACAGAAAGAATAGAAGAGAAAAAAGGAGTGGAAAAAAGTACAGGCTGCCCACTCCTTCACTCCTTACCTACTGTTCTCCATTAAGCAGATTTTTTTTCAAATGGCTCTTGCAGGTCTCGCTTAGGGGAACATCTATTCCTATCACAATGCTGCCTACACACACCTCGCAGTGACAGGCAGAGCGGAGGGGAGGGGGGGGGGGCATAAGCAAATGATGATTAATAAAAAACGGAAAAGAAGGGGAGGGGTCCTCAGTATGTGTGATAGGTACAAGGTTCAGCCTTAGTCTAAATATCAGTGTTTTTTGAATCCTCATGGACACAAACCCCATTTCCTCCCGTGTCCCATCCCGCTTTCGCTGCTTTATTATTTCTTTTGCTGTTCATAAATATACCCTCCTACATGTACGTTCCCCTCCTCGCGCGTTCTGCTCTCCCTTCCCGTCCCCGTCGCTGCCAAATCCACCAGCTTTGTGTGAGCTTCCCTCGCTGCTGCGTGTGTGACAGAGATACAGTAGCCGGTGCGTATCTGTAGGTGTGTGTTTGGGTGTGTGTGTGTGTGTGTGTGTGTGTGTGTGTGTGTGTGTGTGTGTGTGTGTGTGTGTGTGTGTGTGTGTGTGTGTGTGTGTGTGTCTGCAGGACAGCCTGACAATTCCGACGCAATACCAATGACTTCCCGTCTTTTTTCCGAGGGAGTTTGGACTCGCCAGCGACAGCCCGGCCGACCGGTGCCAGAACGCGGCTCTAAATCCTGCAGCCATCAGAATTACAGAGAATCGACTCCTCGGACCGGAGCTACACTCAGAAATCAGACTTGCTGATATCATTTTCCACCGCCACAAGGGAAAAGGTCAATTTAGAGAAGAGGCCATTTTTTGTTTCTTTTCATGGTTTTGATGAAAGTGTCTATCCATGCAAATCTTCACTTGGCCCCTGACCCGGCTGATGAGCTGTGTAGTTTAGCTGAAAGGAGCGCGCGCTGAAAACAACACCAAATCAGCAGCCATTGTTCAGTATTGACAAGCGCCGCTCCCTCGCTATCCTCCTGCCTGCAGGTCACCGTGATCGCCATCCAAAATCAATCCCACAGAGTAACGTGAACCAGTGCAGCCATTCCTCTGTCTTCAAGGGAATAATACGCGCAGACTATGGATTATAAAATTTAATGATGAATCAGAGTTCAATTGATGGACGTGGGGCGCTATTGACCAGGCGGGGTCACGGAATGAACTGAGCCAACCTGACCTTCATGGCTCCTGGCAACAAGGCGGGCACATTCAATCTCACTTGACCCACTCAGCTTTGACCCTTGACCCCCGAGCGATGCTGCCCCTGTGTGAACTCTCACCTCCAGGGATCAATAGCTCCTGACCGTTACCTCGGGCCTTTGGCCGGGGGGCTGCGGGCGGCCCCGGGACCGCAGAGGCCGCTGGTAGAGGGGCACAGGCTGGTGGAGCCGGTGACCTCCGAGGGCAGGACCAATGATGATGTGAGAGATTCATACTGAAATGTGACGCGAAGATGGAAATTGGAGCATATGCTGGATGTGTGTGGAAAATTGGAGAACATCAAAGGAACCAAATCCCTTCACCTCCACACAGTCAAACAAAAACAGAGATTTTGTACAGCGACTTCCAAACAGAACTAGAAACTTCAGCTCTGTGAAGAATGAATCCTTTCAAGCTCCTGGAGTCTATTCATGTCAGACATGGATCCCTCTCTCTTCACTTCAAACCAGGTCTCCACATTTTGATCCTTAGTTACTGCGGTTTTGTTGTGGAGTTTAACAAGTCAGATCGCTAATCCTCTTATGCTCTAGTAGCGCTGCATCTGAAAGTTGAGCTGCCCTGCATTCTAATCAGCAAGGTGGGGTTGTTTGATGTTGTGCCGGAAGAGCTTCCCAAGTTTCTGCGTCTGAGGCGATAACGTGGCTTCGCGCTCTGAAATCCCCTGTTGCCTCAGACTCTGGTATCAGGCTTCCTGTGAACATTTGCTCCCTCGCTCTAATGTTAGGCCTGAACCTCTGGGTTTAGACACACACACAGCAGGCAAAACACACACACACACACACACACACACACACACACACACACACACACACACACACACACACACACTCACACACACACACACACACACACACACACACACACACACACACACACACACACACACACACACACACACACACAACAAATGCATAGTGGGTTTCAGTGGGTGCCAGAGAGATGCTGAGGGTGTTATAACAGCAGTGAGTCATCAGCAGAACTGGGAACCGAATGCAGCGTGTCCCTGTGGCTGTGATAGACAAAGCACAGTAACAAGTACAGTTACAGTACTGCACACGGCGTAATGTACACTTCATGTACTGTATGTACAGCAGGTACTGGATACTGCACAATGCAGGTCAGGATCATAGTCTTCTATTTACAAGTAAACTGCACACTACAATCATCTGGTCACTTATCAAAAATAACAAACTAATTATTTGCTGACTCTTTGATTCGTGCATAGAGGATGTGGCGCTGCTAAACAATGTGTGTACTTATGGTTTTGGTTGCAGTATGAAAATGGTTTAGTCAGCTTTTATTACAGGAATCAATGATCAGCCACAAAAGATCATAAATACTTGTAATGTATATACCTGTATGTGCATATTTACTGTGTACTTTATACCAATCATAGTAAATGTGTAAAACACTTTTATTTAATTTTTTTTATATTATTCTGGTTTTACTAAGGGCGTTTACTGGTCCGCTTTCTAGTTTATAATGTGATTGGTGCTGTTTGTAGTAGGTTGTAACAATGCATTTCTCTTGCAGACTATGGTCTTTGATGTCTAAACATACATGTATCTGCAGCTCCACACCTTCAGCCTTCAGCTCCAGCCAAATCCATGGAGACGAGTTTCAGTCGCCATTCTTCTTGCAGCCACTTCAGTGGCCTCTATTGCAGATTTAGCAACTGACAGAGATCGGTTTTAGCATAAATACAGAAGTAGCTAAGCTGCTGGGATCCGTGGAGGTTGCAGTGACAGAGAGTCTGTTGCTTTGTTTTATAAACACACATGTTGTCATTTCTGTGAAGATGATACAAAAATTCATGGTGGTTCAACGATTCAGCTGGACCTCTTTTCTTTGTCCCGCTGTAATGGTCATGTTGTAGCGTTCAGCCTTTTGTAAGACTGTTTTCCTTGTTTTGGCTAAATCGGATGGAGACAATAGAAACTTATATAACAACTGATGAATTGTTTTGGAGAGTAAACTTAACTTGTCCCACGACGCAGACGCTTGGCTGCAGGAGCCAAGCTTCATTGTGAGAGACAGGTGCTCCATTCTGGCTGCAAGCTTATTCAACCCAGAATGTTCCCAGTACAAGAATATAATCCTCTGTGTGTGGGTGTGTGTGTGTGTGTGTGTGTGTGAGTGTTTGTCCAAGTGACCGTGTGTGTCTGTTTGTTCTCTCATTTCCCATTTCTCATATCTCATGTCTGTGGTTTCACAGACAGCAGGGCCCATCTCACGAGAGCCGAAGCATGACTCAGACCTGTGCAGACTTGTGGCTGGCGGTTGTGACTCAGAAAGGAAGCGAGAGGAGAGGAGAGGAGAGGAGAGGAGAGGAGAGGAGAGGAGAGGAGAGGAGAGGAGAGGAGAGGAGAGGAGAGGAGAGGAGAGGAGAGGAGAGGAGAGGAGAGGAGAGGAGAGGAGAGGAGAGGAGACCTTTGACCTTTAACAGGAACATTTTATTCACACAAAAATATTTACAGAAACAACCAAAAAACAATAGATAAATACAACAACAAATTCAGCAGTAATAATAAAACATATAAATTCACTTATTCAGTCAGAAATTCAGAACAACAAGGTCTTGAAACACTGAACACAACACTCCTTTATATCCCCAAACCAAAACAAAGCTCTCGAGGTCTGACACTAGTTTATAATAACCAAATTCGACCTTCACACGTGCCGCCACCAACTTCCTGAACAGGAGCTCAGCGTCGATACAACCAGTCCCTTTCACTTTATTTCTCCTCGTGAGCCAAATGCTCATCTTTGCCAGACCAATGAGAAAGTTGATCAAGCATGTGTGTCCTCCTGAGCCATGCAAAATGGACACCCCCCGCTCACCCTCCTATCAAAACGTGTCACATGTCTGTTTGTAGCCACGGCCCCATGCATAATCCTCCACTGCACATCTGCAGTACGCTTCTCTACAGGAGGCTTACACAGGGATCTCCAACTGCCCCTGGGGGAGGACCCTGGTGGCAACACACCCGACCACCTCGACTCTGGCACACCCTCTAGGGAGGGTTTGTTAAGTACTTTCATAGTCCCAAGGTAAAGATCTTTTCTTGGTGTTGATGCAAAGTCTGTTAGTTCTGGTGTCTTCAATGATAGCAGGACTCCATCCTCTTCTCCCTGCTCCTCCACAGCAGCTCGAATGGCCAACGAGGGGAAAGCAGGCCCCATCAAGGCCGGCTGGTCCCCAACTGATGTTACTCCTAAGGCTTCTCTGAAAGGCCCAGGAAGACCTGCCCTCACTTCCTCAATCAGTCTCTCTAAAAACCGCACTGACTTGATCCCAGTGTGGCGGGAGATTTCCAGCTCCCTGCTGATATTAATCCTGCCATCCTTGTCAGCCCAGCACTTATCAGCAGCCCGAACGCTAGCAGATGAAAAGCTTTTGCACTGCACCAAGGAGTGAAGAGGAGAGGTTCCTCCAAGACACTCCCATAAAAGCAGGAACAGTCCCTGTTCACTGCTAACACAGTGCTCCATGCACGCAGAACAGACTGATAAAAAGATGAGGTCCGTGAAATGTCCATGCTATTCAGATCTAGTAAAAACAGATGCTTGTCATACCCCAAGTTCATCACCCTGCGGAGAAGCACTGCCGCAGTTTCTGCCCACACCTGTGGCTTATGATAAAGCAGACGTTGGGCACTCTGTAGCCGGAAGTCCCCTTCTTCTTCTAGTCCCCCTTCTTCTAGGGGCAAATACAGCACAGCAGCGCAAGTCCAGTGAGTTCCACCCCAAAAAAAAGTTTAAAAGTCTCTTTTGAACCTCCCTCACCAAAGCGTCTGGAGGCTCAACCACAGTAAAACGATGCCAGAGAATAGAAGCAATGAGGTTATTTACCACCAGGACCCTCCCCCTATAAGACAGCTGGGGGCGGATCCAGGTCCATCTAGACAATCTGGCATCGACCTTCTCAATCAGCCCCTCCCAGTTCTTATCCCGAAAATCATCACTGCCCAAAAACACTCCCAGGCACTCCATCCCCTCCCTGCTCCACTGCAGCCCTGCTGGCAGCACCGGCTGATCTATATTTCTCCAGTCTCCAAGGAGGAGACCTTCACTTTTCGCCCAATTCACTTTAGCAGTTGAGACTCCCTCATAGAGAGCTAGTTTGTGCTGCAGAACAGCCACATCATTTTGCCCTCTTAGAAAAACTGAGATGTCATCGGCATACGCTGATACAGAAGCCTTCTGTGAAACCAACCCAGGGATACCAAGTTCCATTAGGCCTTGCCTAAGATGATGTAAAAGAGGCTCAATGGCCAAGGCATAGAGCAAGCCAGACATTGGGCATCCCTGCCTGATACCTCTCTGCACTGGGACTGGCTAACTGAATCCACCCCCCACTTTTAACAGTACAGAAGCTTCACAATAAAGTGTTCTAACCCAAGACGTGAAACGCTTCTCAAAACCAAAAGCACCCAGCACATTAAAAAGATATGAATGATCGACCCTATCAAACGCTTTTTTTGGTCAAGTGATAAAATCCCAACATTTAATTCCTCCACAGTGGAAAGATCAATGATATCCCGAAGCAAAAATAAATTGTCCATAATTGTGCGTTCCGGGATACAGTATGTTTGGCAACGGTGCACGACAGTGTCAATGTGTTTTTTCATTCGATTCGAAAAACATTTAGCAACTATCTTGTAATCCGTACAGAGTAATGACACTGGCCTCCAGTTCCTCAGTAACCCTGGCAACAGTGTCAGCACAGCCCTCGTAGAACTGCGTGGCAATACCCCAGAATCCAAGGAGCTCATGAACACCTGAAACATGTCCTTCCCCAGCACAGGCCAGAAGCACTTAAAAAACTCAGTAGGAAGTCCATCGATCCCGGCAGAACGATCACTGCTCAGCTGCTGCACTGCTGCACACATCTCCTCAAAGGAGATATCCAAATCCAGAGCAGCCGAAGATGCTTCCTCCAACTGGGGCAGCTCCTCCAGGATTTCCCTGACACAGTCTGGGTTACAGCCCTCCGCACTGAAAAGATCAGCGTAGAAGTCTATGGCTATGCTTCTCATCGCTGCAGGTTCCGCAGTTATAGTCTCCTCTGGTCGACTCAGGTGCATTATCACATTGCCCTCCCGAACTTTCCTCTCCATGTGGCATTGACAGGGGAGGCGAACCCTCCCCCTGGAGGGACGCCATGACCGCCTGCAAACAGTCGACTACTGCTTACACCCGATTCACAAACAAGCTAAAACAAGTTTAAATACCTTATCACGGAAGTAGGAACAATAGAAAAGTGTCCAGAAAGGTCCCGATCTCATTCACTCAACTCAACTCCACACGCTCCACACACTCCACACCTGTTCGAACACTCGCGCTCTCACCACGCTCCCAGCATGCACCGCAAAGGAGAGGAGAGGGAGAGGCAGCATCTCAACATGCACAGCACACACACACACACACACACACACACACACACACACACACACACACACGCTGCTGACACACAGGAGGGGCAGAAAATAGCACAACAGCGGCCTTCCACAACATCTGCTAATTATGAGGCAGAACGCAGGCCTGGGCCCAGCATCAGAGCGGTCCCAGCTGTGGTCCTGGGCTGGAGGATGGCACCAAACGGAGAAAACAGAGAGACAACGCTGGGTGAGAAGCAACTGTCAATACCAGACAAAGGGGCTCCACCAAGGAAACTGGTTTCCAGCGCGACAGGTGCATAGATCAGTCTGTCATAAACACATGGATTTATTTTATCCCTGCGCGCCGCGGAGAAACAACCGGCCCCAGCCTTCCCCGGGCATCGGCAGGAATCACAATATCCCCGACAGTGGCTGGTTTTGCCCACCTTCCACCAATCTTCACCCTCCTCTCCCTCGCTTTGCTCTTCGCTGTGCTCAGGGAAAAAAAAAGAGAAGCCAACTCATTTCCATACAAATGGAGTGAGAGCCTGCAGCAGAGAGACCCAGTGGAATTGCAAATATTTCATCTTTGCCTGGGAGCCTCTTGCTATTACTTCCCGACTATTATCCCCTCTCTTTCATTCTACCCTCTTTTTCTGCACCTTTCTTCTATTCTTCGCTCCCTTACCTTCTCACCTCAGCGGTCGTCGGTGTTGACCCGCTGCGCTGCCGCGTGCCGTTTTGCCTTCTACGCCCTCCACGGAACGGAAAAACATCCTCCGACACTTTTCGCGTGGCATCAAAGCCATTCATTCCTTCCGCCGGGAAATAACTTTACTACAAATCCACTCTCACTTTAAGCTTCTGTGCTCTTCGCATTGCCCTTCTGTTCCATCCTCCCTTTATTCCTTCCTTCCACTGTAACATCCCTCCATCCGTGCCTCCTTCGTAGCATCTGTCCAGTGCCCACATTCTTGCACACACATGGCGTCCAGCAGCTGCCAGGTCAGCAGAGGTGATGGTACACAGATTGTCTGGCGCTGGCCTGATACCCAGGCGAGCTGCCAGTGGTGGACACAGAGACAGCAGGGAGGTGCTGCAGAGGGTGGAGAACCGAACAAACTTTATGCGGCGCCGCGTGAGAGCCGCATTCTTTTACTGGCAGAGAGCTAGGAGACCCCGTGTGGAGAGGAGTCATGAAACATTAACCCACGTATGGACTGGAACCGCAGAACGGGGATCGGACTGCATGATGGGGTCTGTTCAATTAACATTCAAACTTAAATTTCACATTTTAGCCACTGTGGAGATGTTGACAGGGGGCAGCTGCATTCAGTATTGATTCTATCTATTAAACCGTCCATCAAAATGTCTTCTTACTGTCTGGTACTTTCCGCTTGTTCTGCATGTTATCCTCAGGAGGAAGGTCCTGGCCAGAGCGTGCATGCGTGTACAGGCAGAGGAGGCGAGGCTGCAGTGAATGTTCAGGAGGATGCAGGGCCTCTTCACTCAGAAACATCTACTTTTCCAACAAGAGAAAGCATCAAAATTGGATGAAAATATTAGTAATTTACAATAATGCGACGATCGATGCTGGCTTCTTTCTCACTTTTTCACTCCCGATCGCCCTGTGCACGCTCGCAGTAGAAAGGAGGAGTGGGTGGAGAACTTTTGTTGACGGGCCTCACCAGCAGCCTGTGCTATTACTGGGTCCACGCCCTGGAGGCTGGAGCTGCTCCAGACTGGGCCACAGACGCCGTGCGACAAACAGGCCGCTCATGAACAAAGCGGGCGCCTTGACGTGGCTGCGCGTCCATTGTGAGTCAACCCGCATACAGCGTGAGCTAATTATCACCACTGCCTGTCTGCGTGAGGCCGCGTGCAGGGGAGCAGGTACGCGCCCCGTCCATGCGTGTGTGCGTGTGTTGGTGTCAGAGTGTCAGACACGCCGTCGCTGCTCGGTGTCGGATCACCAGCGTCACACAATTCAAACAGGAAGAGAGTCGTCTCCCTCTTTATCTGCTCAGCGGCCGCACGCACGGCTTGTCACATTTTTCCTCCTCAGTCATTTTAGGTTTGGGAGTTCGTGGCAAGACTGTGTGGGCTGAGTAGTTTACTAATGTTTTTAACAACACTTGACACACAGGGTCAGTTGGTTAGGACATTTCTGGCACTGACGCAGTGAGGAGGAGTAAATATAAATCAGTGGAGTTCTCTCTCTCCTACATTTAAAGGCATTTTCTTCTTATAATAGCTTTGCAGATTGGATACAATGTTAAGACATGTAAAATGCCATGGAAACCAGAATATAAGAATAAAGTATAGGAGCAAATCATAATCTAACATGTTTGCTTAAGGTGACACAGATGTGCGTCAACTTTCAGCAACAGTTTTTTTTGGAGATGGAAAAATGAGCAGTTCCATTTCAAATACTGGGTCGGTTTCCATTTTTTTCTGTCTGATTCGTGCCATTGACTGGTTTGTGCTCCATAGCAACCGCCGCTGAAGCTTATGCTTATTGTCATATTTAGCGCCGTCCTCCGTGACAAAGTGATGGACCAAATGTGATGTCTCAGAAACGGAGCTGAAATCACTCGAGCAGATGTGCGCGGACCAGGAAGAAAATGAAATGCAAATAACGAGAACCAACAACCCGACGCTGCGGCATCGCGCCGGGCGACGCCGATGCTCCCAGATGAGGAGCTGAAGATTAAAACGCTGCTTTGATTCTAAAACAGTGGCACAGAGTGACACAGCGACTGTGTGCGGTCGCGATCGTCCTCATTTGGTGGATCACGTTGTCCATGGGGAGATGCGAAGCAGCGCCGACTAACTTCCTGTGATTGTAAAGGACAAACGATGAGGCCTTGTGTTTGTGTGTGGGCGGCACATCTGGCACTGGAAGCTAATAATCTGTGTGTGTGTGCATCTTTTCCTGTGAGCCCTTAGGGACGCGCATCTACCAGCTACTGTGCAGCTAACAGTTCTTATTTTCACTTTGTACGTATTAGTGTATTAGTACTTTCTGATGTATTTGCGAACGTTCCTACGCATTCGCATTTGTGCATATACGTTTGTTCCAAGTGTGCGTCTGGCATGTTGTGAAAGATGGAGGAGGTTCTGCTCCTCTGACACAGCCACTGTGTCATACAGACACATCCAGAGTAGAAGAAATCATTACGCCATGTTCTCTGTAATAAATTAGTGGGTTGAGGTAACCCAAGGCAAGGTAGTACAAGGTTAATAATGCGCTGTTATTCCCCACTGGCAGAAATAAACAATCTCCTCTGTTTATTTGCCTTTGCAACACTCCCACGAGAAGCCAGAAACAGCAGGACAGAGGCGTGGAAAGAGGGAAACGGAGGGAAAAAAGAGAGCGGGGATGAGAGTGAGAAAGATAGATGACAAATAGATGATGCTCCAGTCCCACTCTGACTCCCACCTACCCCTCCTGCCGTGTCCTTGGTTTCGCTGTGGAGAAAAATTAAAACAGGTCGACCCATGTTGTTGTTGTTTTCTTCCTCTCATCCCTTTTTCCTTCCTCCACACTGAGCCGTCTCTCTGTCTTCTTTTCACTCTCTTCCTCCCACTCTCCTGGTCATTGCACAGGTCAGGAGCGGAGTCACGACAGGCTCTGGGATGAACCCCCCACTAGCTGTCATTCATCACATCCCACAATTGACAGCTGCCTCTGCCCACTCACACTTTCACCTCTGCATTTCTCATGGGAGACAATGTGTTGCATGTGGCAGCGATATAGAAATATGTCTATTTGCTAAGGACTGCTGAAATAACTCCTAGTGGTATAGTCACCCGTAACACGTTGTCTTGGCGTATGAATAATATTCTGGCCTTTAGAGCGGATCTGTCAAAGGATCCATATGCAGCCGAGATGTAAGGTGCAAGCGAGAAAGCCTAATTTGAAGCACAGTCTATTTGTTTACACCATCTTCTATCTTCCATGTGCGCATGAGAACACAGCCAGGTAATTATATCTGATAGCCCAGATATTGTAGATCCAGACCGCACGCACATCTGCAGCCCACAGCATATGCAACTGGCTGGGTTTGTGTAAACATGCATGACTGTGTGGGTGCATTCAAAAGGA